>NW_007378311.1:0-5009 GCF_000475195.1 Diaphorina citri | reverse complement strand
CCCCCCAAACAGCCCGTTCCCATATATAAATTTTTTTTTTTTTTTATTTTATTTTTTTTGCCAACCAGTGGCTGCAGACTTTTGATGAGAATCGGTGGCCGATAAGTGTGAATGCTCTCATTTAAAGTCTGAAGCCATAAGACGACCGTGGTCTCCTTTAACGCATGAAGTCTTGCCATAATATGACCGATACAAAATCGGTGAAAAGGAATTGGTTAGAAGGCTGTAACTGCAAAGAGGGGGGCCGGCCCTCTTTGCAACGAATTCTTGAAAATTTTCGTTTTAAATGAACTGCTCGTTTCGGGTCCCCTCGACCAGTCTGGGGCAAATCGGACTGAAATAAACCCCCCTGAGACCGATTTGTTTAGTTTCAAGTGTTTGGTGCATTTGTTCAGTTTCAAGTGTTAGTTGGTGCATTTGTTTAGTTTCAAGTGTTTGGTGCATTTTTATATTCTATTCTAATCCCAATGTCCTAAAAAAAAAAAAAAAAAAGTCACCTATCTTTATTCTTTTATCAATGGATATTGGACAATATTCAATAAAAACTGTACTTAACCTTTTTTAACTTTTGATTCTAAAACTTCTTTTAAGTCCATATCTTTCGACTTCCTTGAAACCAACTTTGGCAAATGTGGACCTTTCTAACCTCTTTGTGACAAACTTAGAGCCAACCTTTGTGACTCAGTCGGACCACAAGGTGGTCGCAGAACTCCAAATCACCCAAGTAATCGTGCCCAAGCTTTGCCCGCTCCGCTTCAGTTCGTTTCGAGACTTTGCCTTTAGAACCAGTCTTTAGTTTCAGACATAGAGAAGAAGGACAGGATAGGAGAAGGCCAGCCGTTCCGAGAATGAACCTTATCTCTGTAGGATAAAGTTCGCCCCGGGCGAGAATTGCATCCGCGCGACCTAGCGTTTACAAGGCAGACTAACTGGGCTAGCTAGTTCCAAGTTCGATTGTTTGATAGAAGTTTAACGTTACTGTATACCTACTGTTTTTACTGACGAGTGGTTTACCCTCCGCTTCCATTTGGCGACAGGCTATCCGACCTGATTGGGGTCAGATAATGGTCACCCACCCACCACGCGTATCTTTGCTTAACTTCAGTGATACTTTGGAAACTAGTGAATTCAACGTGCTATTGGCACTCCACCATCGCTGCTGGATGTAACTAGTTGATTAGTTGTAAAGGCGTGTCCACACATGGTCGGTCGACGTCGACTGAACTGTTCACACTGCCTCGACAACATCGATCGTCATTGATCGACGTCGATCAACGGTCGGTCGACTATGTTTGGACACACCTCTACACATGTTTCCAACTCAAGCTCAACAACGTCACCCATTCTGAGCGGGGCCAGATAATGGTCACCCACCCACCACACGTATCTTTGCTTATCTTCAGTGATCCTTTGGAAACTAGTGCGTTCAACGTGCTATTGCGACTCCACCACCGCCATAGTTTTGTACTAAGGTATACTACTATAGTACCTCAATACTGCACCTCTGATACACTTGACTCTACAATCATCTCGATCAGGACTCAGCAGGAGAATCGACCTTTAACTTGATCTCGATCCAACTCATCCTCCAGTTCCTCTCAAATCGGTGTTTAAATCGGTTGAATCGGTTCTTCTGCACGCAAACAATCACGGAGTCATGTTCACAACCTTTCCTCTTAACCCCTTCGCCAGGACGAACTTAACCTTTCCGTCCTTGGACGGTTTCGAAAGGAAATACTGGGGAAGACGACCAGAGTATCTTTTCGAACATGTGTTGTGAAGAGAACGAATCTGAGATAAAAGAATACATACTGATAGATTTTAACGTGACTTTGTGAAGATTCAATGAAACATTAGAGTGAACATCACCAGTAACTTGTACTTTTCACAGTTGGTAAAAGAATACACCGAACATAATACGAGTGACCATGTTTCAGAACGAATGTAAGATAAAAGAATACAATAGAAATAATATAGGTAAGTATCTACGATTAATTATGTATGTTAGATATAGCTTGTTTTGTTCTGCCAGAATGAGATATATGGAGATATTTGTGCTCAATGAAGCACGGAATACAGAGTTGCCAAAATAATCAATGTCAAAATTAATTTGGACATTTTTAAAGTTTTGATAACACAAAACATTGAAAAATATTAAAAATTGCAAGAAGGAAAGCCTTTGGCAACTCCCCGTGTCTGTTTGAGTAAGAAAAGAATCTCTTTTAGGTTTAGGTATTCTTTCTACATATTACAGTAATTCAAATGTGCTGTGGTCTTTAACACAGTCTACGTTTGAAACATCCTGTAGATACTAGGTACTCAACAGCTGAACACATTAACAGTTCAAAAACAGAACCGATACATGAAATTTATCGACACATAGACTTTGAGAACGCTTTTAACACTCCGTTCAGAGTTTAATTTAAATATTTGACCCGACCTGCTGCGAGGTATGTCTGTATGAATGTCAACAGTCGTAAGTGGCTTGAGAGCAATGTCAAAATTAATTTGGACATTTGTAAAGTTTTGATAACACAAAACATTGAAAAATATTAAAAATTGCAAGAAGGAAAGCCTTTGACAGCTCCCCATGTCTGTTTGAGTAAGAAAAGAATCTCTTTTAGGTATTCTTTCTATTACAGTAATTCAAATGTGCTGTGGTCTTTAACACAGTCTACGTTTGAAACATCCTGTAGATCCTAGGTACTCAACAGCTGAACACACATTAACAGTTCAAAAACAGAACCGATACATGAAATTTATCGACACATAGACTTTGAGAACGCTTTTAACACTTCGTTCAGAGTTTAATTTAAATATTTGACCCGACCTGCTCCAAGGTATGTTTGTATGAGTATGAATGTCAACAGTATTAAGTGGCTTGGATTTTTCTCAGCGCTCTTTGCCAGGTGAGCTTGGAAGCACGCCTGTAAGCGCTAGGTCGCGGGGTCGATTTCCGTCCGGGGCGAAGTTGATCCGAAACAGATATGGTCCGTTTTCAGAAAGGCTGGCTCTTTCTCCTATCCTGTCCTATCTCTCGTTGATTTCGGAACGATAAGACCTCCGTTGTTACAGTTCCTTCTATCAAACCTCTTAAAGAAAGCTTTAATTACATACTTACCTATGTCCAGGTATTCTTTAACAAATTTGTAAGAAGTTCCAAGTCCAAGTCATGAGGCATTATTGAGATTTCCTCATAAACACATAGCTGCAAGGAAAAAAACTATTGCCGTCGGGCTAAATATTGTTTTGAAATCTTTAAACAATACGTTCTCCCTATTGTTGACGTTTATTTCTTTAACTTTTATTGTGATATCTGTTTTTATGTTAAAAGCTTGCTTGGGAGTGTCACATTATCAGATCTAGAATTACAGTTAATTAATATTCGTCCAAGCGCGGACCTTTCGAGTCTGCTTGATTTTCTTTATATGTATGTGTGAATATTTTAGTAAACGTCAGTATGTAATTTCTTTTTCGAATTTACAGTTGCTTCTGTGTTAAAGTGTGCGCCTTGGTCCATTACCGTTGGCAGTTTTCAGCTAAAACTCTGTCATCTTGCTTGTTGTATTAGTCACCTATCTTTATTCTTTTATCAATGGCTATTGGACAATATTCAATAAAAACTGTACTTACACTCGTATTTATGAACAAGAATGATCGTTCTTAGATCAGTCTCAAGTCAAAATTGACCAATCAAATGCCTTGAGACTATGCTTAGCACGAACTCAAGAGCCAGCATTTTGTTCATAAATATGGGTGTTAATCTTTTTTAACTTTTGATTCTAAAACTTCTTTTAAGTCCATATCTTTCGACTTCCTTGAAACCAACTTTGGCAAACGTGGACCTTTCTAACCTCTTTGTGACAAACTTAGAGCCAACCTTAGTGACCCAGTCGGACCACAAGGTGGTCGCAGAACTCCAAATCACCCAAGTAATCGTGCCCAAGCTTTGCCCGCTCCGCTTCAGTTCATTTCGAGACTTTGCCTTTAGAACCAGTCTTTAGTTTCAGATTTGCCTTTAGAACCAGTCTTTAGTTTCAGATTTGCCTTTAGAACCAGTCTTGTTGTAAACTAATGAATAATGTAAAGGATCGCAAAAACAATGAAACTTCGTGTTGACAGCTCAAAAACTTCGGGAAAACGCCATGAAACCCTGAACTACGAAAGAAACCTTGAGCTAGAACTTTGAAATGAATGCCTTCAAAAGAACAAATAACGAAATCAGAAATGAAAAATTAACGCAAGTGCTTCCCTGATCTATTCAACAATCTCAACACAATAGAACAGCGACGCCAGACAAGACTCACAAGAGTCAAAAGTGCTTACAAGAAAAACCAAACCTAGTGAACGTACGAAAGAAACCTTGAGCTAGAACTTTGAAATGAATGCCTTCAAAAGAACAAATAACGAAATCAGAAATGAAAAATGAACGCAAGTGCTTCCCTGATCTATTCAACAATCTCAACACAATAGAACAGCGACGCCAGACAAGACTCACAAAAGTCAAAAGTGCTTACAAGAAGAACCAAACCTACAACAAGAACAAAAGCTTCCAAGAACTTAAAACAGATTAAAAACACAAGGAATCCAACCAAAGTATTCTCACTGAGATATAATTATGTAGAAAAGTTTTTCTTCCCTGACAGATAACACAATGGAAATCACCGGGTATCTTGTCGGAAAAACCATGAATGCAGAACAAATTGAAAGAACCTTCCAACCTTTCAAAGGAAAGAAAAATGACTTCATCAATATCTTTAGGAGCTCTCTGACCGATCACCAATAATCCTGACCAATTACTGCAGCATGAGTAGATGCAAATTTCTTTATCAAGGTAAGTGATGTGGGTGCTGCTGCATAATTCATTGAATTCTAGAGCATCGGTGTAGCGTGAATATGTTACCGGCAATCTATATAATAAAGGCAGTCTATAGAATACCTAGCTATAGAACAGTTCTGATTAGAACCTTGATCGCACCTTACTTGCACCTTGTTTACATGAGTGACCA
>NW_007378310.1:138271-182563 GCF_000475195.1 Diaphorina citri | reverse complement strand
CAGACTTTTTGCTATATTTTTCTCGTAAGCAATTCCCTCCCCATACTGAAATTGCTAAGTGCATCGAGGTTGTTCATGCCCATAGTATTATAGGTTCTGCGCTGAGATTTGTTGCACTTTAGTGGTGTTTAGCAGAGTGCCTACCGTGTGTGGTGCATTACAATGTTATAGGCATGCAATCTTTAGCCCGGCGGCTTTACGACGGACGTGGAATGCATCAGTTCCTGCAGATTACTCAAATTAAATCGAACGTCGCGGCGTCGTACTTACTACATAACTATTCTGGACACATCATATGCTGCTAATTATAATGAGGACTATTACATAGTTGTTACCTAATTTATATTCCGACAGGTACAGCGAAAAGGTAGCTCTTAGATTTACGTAATTACGCCCCTTATAGCTTATTTCCCATTCTGACGGTAAAGGGATGATTTCATCTCTCGTAATTGACGAAAGGCTAGGAGTCCAGTAAGCACTACATATTACGTAGGGAATATATTTTATAGATTGAACTGACTGTCGTTATACCGGGAGCGAAAATTTGTAATCGAAAGATTATAATTTTGAAGTATGAAGGTACATAGCTTACCAGCTGGACACATGTCGAACTGAAATTATGCTTACGCGATTATATTAATGGGTTTTATTCTTCTTTTTCTTTGCAATCTATCTTTACGAGAGCTACGAGTCAGAGAGTCAGATTCAACTTACCACCTACATTTACCAGCTGGACACATGTCGAACTGAAATTATGCTTACGCGATTATATTAATGGGTTTTATTCTTCTTTTTCTTTGCAATCTATCTTATGAGAGCTACGAGTCAGAGAGTCAGATTCAACTTACCACCTACATGAGGCCTACTTATTAAATTTATGAACGACTTTTGAGATTTGGTGTAGCCAGAAAAGTGTTGGATTCTTAATTTCAAATCAGAATTCAATGAGCAAGCTTGATTCTCACGTAATATTTTCATGTTTATTCGACACTGATCCTTTAACTAAAATAGAACTTTAATGCACTCAGTCATTATGCATTAATACGTTGGTGCGTGTAAAAGTTTGATGCCTTCATCTGGTTCCTATCTAATCGTTTCAAATTCATCAAAAATCAGAATTGAACTAAAAATTTCACCAAGATCTATGCAAGGTAGGTTTCGTATTAAAATTTCTGATTGAAGTCTTACTTTCATTGGCATGCACCATTATTCATAAAGATTATAATGGAATCGTACGTTTTGGTTGAACGTTTGCATAGAACCCACCTTTCATAATTTTGGTGTTGAAGGTTTCAAAACCCTTTGTTGTAGTATTTTCTCCATCGATAAATAGAGTAGCTGTCCTTCAATAATATAATCTTTCCTAATTTCTCCAAACTTGGCATGTTTACAAAAGGGATCAAATATCAAAATAAGAACTTTCTTCATATTTACATAATAATTCTACTACCTACTGCTCAATGCTTACATGTAATAGTTTTCCTGCCTAACCTTTCTGTTCTGTTTTCTGTGGGGAATCTCAGATTTTCTCAAAAGCATTTAGGCATAGCATGCTAGAAAGTCATTTGGTGGTGGAACTTTCTTCATATTTACATAATAATTCTACTACCTACTGCTCAATGCTTACATGTAGGTAATAGTTTTCCTGCCTAACCTTTCTGTGGGGAATCTCAGATTTTCTCAAAAGCATTTAGGCATAGCATGCTAGAAAGTCATTTGGTGGTAAGTATTTTGTTTTAAAAAGCAAAAGTGGCTCATATAGTGACGTCTTCTTTTCGAATTGATTATAGATTTATTAGTTTGGAAACCGGTCCAATAATTACAAGTGATTTACTTAATTCAGTAGATCTACAGAAGTCATTTACTCGAAACACCAGAGATTATAATTTTCTTCCGAGAGTCGACTGTGATATTATCGAAGTTTCTTTTTAATAAAATTGAAGTTGTCAATCAATTCGCTCCACCTATGTAGGTATGTAATTTACATGCACTCATCTATCTGATAGGAATTAAAAGATTCCTATCACAGTCCTTCTGGTGTGTATGTGTATTACTTTCATTTAGAACACTTTGATGAAATCAACAGGTACCTAGAAAAACTGTTGAAAAACATTAACTTTGAACAAACGGGAACTGAAAGGATATGGAATCATGGGATTCATTTCAGAACATATTACTCATCAGTTCATTGTCTTGTAGGTGCTTAGTGTACTAGAAAGTGTTCCTAAAGATGGGAGAGACGGTGTGTGGTTGACATTTCTGTTTCTAGCCTCTGTAAATGGAACAGGCTGAAAATGAAAGTTTTCAGTATTTTATTGCCATCACTGTTGATTAATTTTATTTCGTGTCGTGGGATCGCTATCAATAATGATATGTTTAATTTTTATGTTTTTATTTCCATACTTATCCAGTTCCTATTCGCGTTCAAGAGGTAAGTTTTCTATCATGTGAATCTTTATGGACTTTATCTTATGGTTTAGATTTAGAAGTTTAGTACAACACTTTAAGTTTGTTTATCCTAGGAAAGTATTTATTCATTATTTTGCATGACTTACACACTACACAGTCCTATGTATTTCACAAGCTAGGTCATCTTCGAGGTTCAACTTGTATTTGTGTAAGTGGGCTTTGTTATTCGCATAGATTTTTCTTTCCTAAGAAAGATTTACACAAGGCCACCTATACATTCAACTTGTATTTGTGTAAGTGGGCTTTGTTATTCGCATAGATTTTTCTTTCCTAAGAAAGATTTACACAAGGCCACCTATACATCATTCTGTTTACATGTTCGAAATTCATTTAAAATAAAGTCTAACTCGTTGTATCTTACTGCTATAATATTGTTGCAGGATGGCAATAGAGAAAGGTTTCATGAAAGTGTTAACGTTTAATGAACACATCACCTTAAACAAAAACACCAACATCATCTTCTAGAAGACCTTGCCACTAGATTTTTTTTTTTTCTTTGGGTGACTCAGCGCATTTCTGCACATTACCATTTAGCATAGTGCAGTGTTCTGACAAGAAGTAAGGTTTTAGTAAGTACAAATGAAATATGTCTCTAATCCTAGGTGGGATCGTTCAATTTATCTATATGTTTTTAATGTTATATCATAGAGATAAAATATTTAATGTATTATGTCAGTTCTTTTTCTTTGGGTGACTCAGCGCATTTCTGCACATTACCATTTAGCATGGTGCAGTGTTCTGACAAGAAGTAAGGTTTTAGTAAGTACATTAGTACAAATGAAATATGTCTCTAATCCTAGGTGGGATCGTTCAATTTATCTATATGTTTTTAATGTTATATCATAGAGATAAAATATTTAATGTATCATGTCAGTTCCAGGGCCAAGGAGCTAGAATTCACTATTCCTGGAAATTACTCGTCCTCTTACCATCATATTCAAAATCCACCTAAGAAAAAGTCTGATCTTTTCAAATTGGGAACGGTAAAGAAGTTAACTGATGATGAAAAATACAAACTCAAATATAATTTTGCTAGTGGAAGATTTTGCAGAAAAAAGAGTTATCTCAATAAAAACCAAATTTTCAACTGTAAAGATAATCCTGAATTTACTGCTTATATTGGAAACAAAATTACATGCGGAGCAGCAGTGCCTACCAAAAAACTCAATGATACTATCCAAAACACTTTCTTATCAGCTCAAAATGCAACCGTACATACGCTAAAAGACTTGATACATAAACATATCATGAATCATATAAATCAGTCCAATTTAATGTTGAAAAATGGCACATCAAGCATCACTGTTAATGTTACTGAGTTCGAAGTTTCAACCACAGTGTCCCATCAAACATTTAACAATGTTTATTCAAATAATAGCCATTCATCTCCGTTATATCAAACCAAACACATGGTCCATAACACAGCATTGAGATTTATCAAACCAACAATCAATTCCGTGAACGATAATCCAGGAGCTATTAAGGGTCTATTTAAATATCATGATCGTAAGAGAAGCTCAATTGAAACATTTCCAAATATGACTAAACATCAAAGACCCAGAGCATTTACAAACAACCAAATCCAATTTTACTTGCGAAACGAACATGGAAATAGATTCAATGTCTCAAGTGGTGACATCAGCACTAAAATAAATATTGAGAAAAATCCAAAGAACAACAGTGTTAAAGAAATCATGATCATTGAAATTCCGATGAAGTCTCCTCCAGATAAAAATGTTTTATTGGATTTAAATGACTTTCCACTAGTAAAACCTTCTTCGGATGGTAAGTTGTACGATTCTCATAACAATATGGTCACCTCGGATTAATACATAGCTTTTTATACTCGTAACTGCTGTTCGAAGTTAGAGTGTAAACTCAAACTTCTGAACAAATTGTGTCACTATCAAGTAAACATACATAAATTTTATTATCAATAGTGAAGGTTAAATTAGCGTAATCGAGCCCTATTTCCATTTAGGAGAGCACCTACCAAATTCCCAACAAACTTCTGAACAAATTGTGTCACTATCAAGTAAACATACATAAATTTTATTATCAATAGTGAAGGTTAAATTAGCGTAATCGAGCCTTATTTCCATTTAGGAGAGCACCTACCAAATTCCCAGCCATAAATTGTGCCATTCTCAAGAAGTGTTATTTCACTATTTGCTTCATCGACAATGACTCATACTCGTACATATGTCACCTAAATTCTAAAACATGAAACTTCAGACGTGTAGACCACTTTGATTTCAATCTGGCAAATAAATTGCCTATAGAATTGTTTGTTCTAGAAACCCGATGAACTCGTCTCAGTAATACTGAAATCCTGTTACAAAAGTGTAAGCCTCCTCCGCAACTGAGTCTATGAAAGAGCGACAGTGGAAAAAAGAAATTTGGATGTTTGCGACTTAGCGTAGATACGAATATTACAACAAACTCTTCTGAACAAATTGTGTCGCTATCAAGTAAACATACATAAATTTTATTAGCAAAAGTGAAGGTTAAATTAGCGTAATCGAGCCCTATTTCCATTTAGGAGAGCACCTACCAAATTCCCAGCCATAAATTGTGCCATTCTCAAGAAGTGTTAGGTATTTCACTATTTGCTTCATCGACAATGACTCATACTCGTACATATGTCACCTAAATTCTAAAACATAAAACTTCAGACGTGTAGACCACTTTGATTTCAATCTGGCAAAATTCCTATTGTGCAATGCCATTAGAACATTGAGGACTAACCAAGGACCCTCTACAGATGAAATGAAATTTGAATACAAAAGTAAAGTTACTCCAATCGTTCGCAAAATTCTTCGTCAAACAGCTCTACTATAGCTCCTAAAGCATGAAGACAAATTACCTATACGAATATACCTAGATATATTCCTGAACCAGTCTGGCAAATTTCCTATTGTGCAATGCCATTAGAACATTGAGGACTAACCAAGGACCCTCTACAGATGAAATGAAATTTGAATACAAAAGTAAAGTTACTCCAATCGTTCGCAAAATTCTTCGTCAAACAGCTCTACTATAGCTCCTAAAGCATGAAGACAAATTACCTATACGAATATACCTAGATATATTCCTGAACCAGATATATGTATTGTAAGTACATCACATCCACTAATACCTACAACTACAGCCTTATAATATTAGACTACCAAGCGAACTCCCATACTCCCAACCTAATGACTGTTGTCACGTACTGTCATATATTCCGACCACCAAATGCCGTTTTAATGGCTGCTCTGGCGACGTGACCCCCTATACAACCGTCATAAGTTCCTGGCAGTCGTAAATAATGGATTTCTTCACTGCTATATGTACGAGTTTAATGGCTGCTCTGGCGACGTGACCCCCTATACAACCGTCATAAGTTCCTGGCAGTCGTAAATAATGGATTTCTTCACTGCTATATCTCTAGTCTTGTTGTGTTTTGCAATGTTTACTTTAACATCTCCTTCTTTAAATCCTCATTTATCTTTGCTATGACGACTTTCTGCGCTGAAAATGTAAATAAAACGAACACGCAAGAAAGTTAGAAATTTTAATTGAACGAAAAGTTATAGCGTGGCTATCGCCCACACACACACACAAGCGGAGGATGCCAAAAAGTACTTTGGTATCAGAGAGAACATTTTATCGTAGGTATACGAGAATTTGATGACTTGACTAGAACTTTATGGGCGATTCAAATTAATAGGGTAATAAAAGCGGTAGTCCGACACAAGACGATAAAATCTTTTTTTTTTTTAATTCCCATAGAGCTCGTATTACGTATTATTGTACTGATAGCTAGGAATTTTACAATTGTAGCAGACTTTTTGCTATATTTTTCTCGTAAGCAATTCCCTCCCCATACTGAAATTGCTAAGTGCATCGAGGTTGTTCATGTCCATAGTATTATAGGGCTATTTATGTACCCATGTACCTAGTAAACCTAGTTATACGAGTAAATAGGACATACTGATTCTCGGTACTTTGCTTTGAAATGTAGACTTGTTTACAAATATTCATGCCCATTAGCCTACTATTTATGTACCCATGTACCTAGTAAACCTAGTTATACGAGTAAATAGGACATACTGATTCTCGGTACTTTGCTTTGAAATGTAGACCTGTTTACAAATATTCATACCCATTAGCCTGGATTCAGAAAATTTCTTGGCTCTGACAGGAATTCGATTGGGTGTCCCTAAAATCACTAGGCTTTATAAGTACACCACAGATAGTATACCTAGATTACCTAAAATTGTTTTTTGATAATCGTGAAATATTTTGAAAAAAATAATTCAGATAAAAGTAGAGACTTCTACTCCTGCTGCGATAGAGTCAACATCTATCTTGGTCTGAAGATGATGTCCTGAGTGACATCGAAAGCTCACCAATTTAAAAACTTTTAATCGTAATTGTTTTGATAAAAATATTATATTCTTATTTTTATCTGAATTACTAGATTACCTAGTTTGCAGTAAGTGAATCCGACTAATGTACATATTTGGAGCAAACCACATTGCATACACAGAAATTATCCGGCGACCATACAATGGTGATCGTTCAAATGTTCCGTATGAGGTTTGCAGATTTTTTGTACGGTTACCGACCTATTTTAATCGGTCAATTATTGAACAATAATAATTATTTAAACCTAAAATTTCTTGGCTCTGACAGGAATTCGATTGGGTGTCCCTAAAATCACTAGGCTTTATAAGTACACCACAGATAGTATACCTAGATTTCCTAAAATTGTTTTTTGATAATCGTGAAATATTTTTTTCTGCGCTGGAGATTTGTGCACTTTAGTGGTGTTTAGCAGAGTGCCTACCGTGTGTGGTGCATTACAATGTTATAGGCATGCAATCTCTAGCCCGGCGGCTTTACGACGGACGTGGAATGCATCAGTTCCGGCAGATTACTCAAATTAAATCGAACGTCGCGGCGTCGTACTTACTACATAACTACTACAATGTTATAGGCATGCAATCTCTAGCCCGGCGGCTTTACGATGGACGTGGAATGCATCAGTTCCGGCAGATTACTCAAATTAAATTAAACGTCGCGGCGTCGTACTTACTACATAACTACTCTGGACACATCATATGCTGCTAGTTATTATGAGGACTATTACATAGTTGTTACCTAATTTGTATTCCGAGCTCTTAGATTTACGTAATTACGCCCCTTAGAAATTATTTCCCATTCTGACGGTAAAGGGATGATTTCATCTCTCGTAATTGACGAAAGGCCAGTAAGCACTACATATTACGTAGGGAATATATAGATTGAACTGACTGTCGTTATACTTTTCAACCATCAAATACATTAAAGTAGTAAAATTAAATGGAAGCTAATTAAAACCTATCTGGACACAAGGTGCACTAGTGAAAACAACTTTCATTTGAATTCGCATTCAAATACAAAATCACAATGTGTACCGATAAATTCTCCCGCGACACAATAATGCAACATCGCCATCCAAATTACGAGCTGAAGTTCCGGAATAGAAGTGGTTGGGTGGAACCGCTCAACATAAATAGCTGCTGGGACAACATGAAACTATGAAGAAGAAGAAGGAGAAGAAGAAGAAGAAGACGATTGAAATAGATATGGAATGACAAATAATGTGCAGAAGGGCATAAAGCGATAGAGTCAACATCTATCTTGGTCTGAAGATGATGTCCTGAGTGACATCGAAAGCTCACCAATTTAAAAACTTTTAATCGTAATTTTCTTGATAAAAAAATATTATATTCTTATTTTTATGTGAATTACTAGATTACCTAGTTTGCAGTGAGTGAATCCGACTAATGTACATATTTGGAGCACACCACATTGCATACACAGAAATTATCCGGCGACCATACAATGGTGATCGTTCAAATGTTCCGTATGAGGGTTGCAGATTTTTTGTACGGGTACCGACCTATTTTAATCGAATTACTAGACAGTACTGTTTGCAGTAAGTGAATCCGACTAATGTACATATTTGGAGCACACCACATTGCATACACGGAAATTATCCGGCGACCATACAATGGTGATCGTTCAAATGTTCCGTATGAGGTTTGCAGATTTTTTGTACGAGTACCGACTTATTTTAATCTGTCAATTATTGAACAATAATTATTTAAACCTAACTAAACATTACTATTGATGATACAATATTATAAAACACTGTACAAATCTTTTACAAAAACATAAATAAAAATAGGTAGATAAGAACCTAACGATAATAAACATAATAGATGTACCCACTAGGCAAGTACAAATTAACAAAACAATAACAAATCCCCATAATATTATTAAAATAATAATTAATTTATCATTAGTTAGTAGAGGTAAGTACTTGAACAAGTTAATTAAAATGAAGATAATTAAAATCACTCGAATTTGACGAGCAAAATATTGAATACATAAGTAGTAATTTAACTTTTTTTTAATGACGCTAATGTCGGTTAAGAGTGCCCTAAATTTAATTTTAAGGTCTTGAAATCTCCTTTTTCTCACAAACTCATTTTATGATAACCATACTTATTAAAAGCTTAAAATATTTTGCTATTTCTGTTGCCAGGTTGTTCAAGAGAAGCTTCATGGACGTTCCCGCATACCAGTCCACTGTCCAAATTGATGAACATCTCTCCAGGATAGGATGGATACCAGGAGCATCTATCAGGTAAGCAAATTACCAACCTGTTTCCATGGTAACTTCTAAGAACTGCTAGTACTTAGCAGGGTGAATTCCTTGCAAACCGTCATGAGTACAGTGTACTGGGTCACACTGTAGTACCATTTCTCTCAATTATTCACAGTTTGAAAATTCTTTGGTGTAAAATCACTTGGAGTAGAAACAAGTGGGATGATCATCTGTGAACAATGAGAAAAAAACATTACATTTTTGTTTTTCAAAAAATATAATTTTGTTTAGAACTGCATCCAGACTCTAGAGCACACAAGAACACATTCACAAATGAATGAGCACAATATTTAGAAATTAGGTCAGAGTGTACG
The DNA here is from genome assembly GCF_000475195.1 of Diaphorina citri. Classification (NCBI taxonomy): domain Eukaryota; kingdom Metazoa; phylum Arthropoda; class Insecta; order Hemiptera; family Psyllidae; genus Diaphorina; species Diaphorina citri. The sequence goes on along the minus strand of NW_007378310.1, from coordinate 173,077 downwards.
ACATTGTTCACTATTGATACCGCCAACAGAAGCAGCGGAACTCCTAGCAAACTGAGACCCGAAGCGCCATCTGCAACAAAAAAAAAAAGTGATCATAGCGTTATACGTAGGTAATAAATGTTTTGGCACTAAAATCTGACCATCGAAAATTTGACCCGATTACATTACTTTCCTTCCTATAGGATAAGGAAAGTAAAAAAGTGAGAGGGTAAGGGGGGTGAGAGAGAGAGAGAAAGTGAATGAGGGAAAAGTGAAAAAAATAAAAAAAAAAAAGACGAAGAAAGAAAGTTGTGCAATGAACAGAAGTAGGTGTAGGTACTATTTAAAAGTTGGGTCAAATTTTGAAAAGGTTATGGTTTTAATGGGGGTGATGTAAAAAATTGTGAAGATAAAGTGGCGTATCCAAATAACCATGCAGAAAACAGTTGTATATCTATGTACATAGCACTTGATTTGTATCATGTGGTCTGTGTCGTAGCATGTCCATCCCGTAGTATGTCCCTCATCAAATGGGCGATAAGAGACACAATACTTTCCATTTAGGTGCTGGGTCAACACGAGAACACCAGAAATTAACTCGTTGAAATATTTGCAATCGAAAAATGAGTAGGTACAAATTTTTGTTGCATAGTGCATTTGTATGTTTTGAAACTTTTTTGATGATTATGCATATATTAAAGAATGTTGGCATATAATGCTGAATTTTACCTATTTTCTACTAAAAAAAACCTCATTTCTACAAAAAAAAAAGAATTTTCCACTGATATGTGGTCTGTGTCGTAGCATGTCCATCCCGTAGTATGTCCCTCATCAAATGGGCGATAAGAGGCACAATACTTTCCATTTAGGTGCTAGGTCAACACGAGAACACCAGAAAATAACTCGTTGAAATATTTGCAATCGAAAAATGAGTAGGTACAAATTTTTGTCGATGGCAAGCAAGCACGTTACAACTGGGCTAACCCGCTAACCGTGATTTAAATTCAGTGATGCATCGAGAATTGGACACCACGTCCTGTAGCCGCTACCTGTTATGCCGCTAAATAGAAACTGATTTCAATTCTTTTTACTTCCCGGAGCTACCGCACTGGTTTTCAAAATCTAGGTTTTATCTAGAAGCTGCAAAAGTGCTTGGGCTTTTTGAAACCCAAAGCAAAAATTTTAATTTTTTATTACGGTGGTGAATTTTTTTCAAAAGAAAGGTCAGCCCGCGTCCTGTAGCCGCTACCTGTTACGCCGCTAAATAGAAACAGATTTCAATTCTTTTTACTTTCCGGAGCTACCACACTGCTTTTCGAAATCTAGGTTTTATCTAGAAGCTGCAAAAGTGCTTGGGCTTTTTGAAAACCAAAGCGAAAATTTTAATATTTTTTATTACGGTGGTGAATTTTTTTCAAAAGAAAGGTCAGAAAAATGGTTTTTAATGAACCAACTTTATTATTTTTGTGGTAGGAAATTATGCAAGTACATTCTCTTTTTCCTGTCCGTAAATACATAGGTGGCTTTCTTTGTGAAATACATTCTTCTTATTGTAATTCATGGCGAAGAGCATGGAAATTGAAAATACCTACTTACATACCTGGGTAAAAGAACTTTATACATGGGAAAGTTTTACATTTACATAATAACATTGTAGGTAGAGATATGTATGTGTAGGATTTTAACGCGTAAAACAGTGTCTACATAATATACATTCGATAACTTCAGGGAAACAGTCAAAATATTTGTCAATAATTCTGGAATGTTGAAGAAGGGTTAAAAGACAAGGGGTTGGTATGATGGTTAAGGCATTAAAGACACAATGAACACTAGCCGAGCCACATTACTGTACTAATTCTAGGGCTTTGTATGACATTGAGCTTTTCCAAAATGACACCTCGGCACTCAGACTTGGGGAGAAACATCTTAGTATTGGCAAGTGGTTTTGTTCATCGCACATTGCATATATAAATATTTTCACGGCGGACATACAAATGAATACTACTTTGCCATAGCATAGGTTCATCTTTACCCGATTTTTCCAAGTTTACCTTCGGTAGCTTTCTTTATAATATAATGACTTTTTTTTTTTTTTTTTTAGTATTATTAGCACCCCCCCTCCCCCAGTATTATTGTAAATTGTGTAAAAAGTTTGTCAAATATCACAATAAAAATATTGAATTGAATTGAACTTTATTTAGCAACAAACAATAGATAAAAACTAATTAGTCCGCTTTAAAACTGTGCAAATAGGTAATTTGATTATGCATATAATGTTGCATATTTAGGTCATTTTATGCTGTATATTGCATACATATTTTGGCTTTTCTTTTTTGCTGTATTATAATCCGATCCCTAGTAATAAATTTGGTGTAAGTACCTATTAGATTTTAATAAAATCATTTTGTAGTAGGTAATAAATATTACATAGATACAATATGATGAGATAATACCTAGTATTTAAACACCTACCCCTACTGCCTATATTTATTTAGGTAATATCATTGTTGTCATTAAAACTCCAGTCAAAGTTTTAAACAAGCTGGGTCCGTCCCTCCGGGAATTTTTTAGCCCGTAGTTTATTCGGTCTGAATCTAATCTAAATGATCAACAATATTGGGATGCATGCTATGATGCACTCGACCTTTCAAACTCAGGAGGGTTTCGGTCAACAAAAACGTGTCTTAAGCAAAAAACGTATAAATTACAATCGATTCATCTAAAGACTTCAATCCAGGGGGTTCTAATTCCTTCAACATGAATCGTACAAAAATGCAAAAATCAAAAAAAGAAATATCAAACAGTTCAACTAGCAAAGGTAAATATCATCAGGTATCACTGACAATAACTAGAAACATTTTAAAAGGTTTCTGGTAGCACTGGAGGAACGCAGGGGGGTTCATTATTTACGACTTATAGGTACCCTTTCCGAATGAAGGTAAGTCTGTAGGTAGTCAGTTATACAATTAAAATTGAAATGTTTATCTTCATGTGGTCTGTGTCGTAGCATGTCCATCCCGTAGTATGTCCCTCATCAAATGGGCGATAAGAGGCACAATACTTTCCATTTAGGTGCTGGGTCAACACGAGAACACCAGAAAGGGAGCACCCTTATTGGGTTCAAATGTGTTAAAATAAACGACTCAATTGTTATGGAAATTGTTGATGTAAACCATCAGACATAGTTCCACTGATTGTGCTGAAAACAGTATCAAAAATGCCCATCCTACTTTCCCCCAATACAGTAAGTAGATCCTTTTCATATTCAGAATAATGCAGTGTTTCCTGTACGTGCCTACCTACGTGCTTCTGTTTATACGTACCCATAGGACGTATAGGACGGCTAATATGCCTATGTTGAACTAAGTCTTAATTTGGACATTTTTTTTTTTGTTAATCTCTTTTTCCCCGTTCTTCTTCTTCCTCTGCCTTAAAAAAAAAAAAAAAATCAATAACCTTCAGTTGTTGTTCTTCTTGATTTTGTTTTTTAAATACTGAAATTCATTTTCCACAATATTTGGTCTTCTCGTATTTGGTACCTAGTTATATTCAACTTATCGCAGAAGTATGCTTAAAAAATCAATAACCTTCAGTTGTTGTTCTTCTTGATTTTGTTTTTTAAATACTGAAATTCATTTTCCACAATATTTGGTCTTCTCGTTTTTGGTACCTAGTTACCTATATTAAACTTTATTTAGCAACAAACAATAGATAAGAACTAATTAGTCCGCTTTAAAACTGTGCAAATAGGTAATTTGATTACTGTTCTTCTTGATTTTGTTTTTTAAATACTGAAATTCATTTTCCACAATATTTGGTCTTCTCGTTTTTGGTACCTAGTTATATTCAACTTTATTTAGCAACAAACAATAGATAAGAACTAATTAGTCTGCTTTAAAACTGTGCAAATAGTATTTAGCAACAAACAATAGATAAGAACTAATTAGTCCGCTTTAAAACTGTGCAAATAGGTAATTTGATTATGCATAATTATAATGTTGCATATTTTGGTCATTTTATGCTGTATATTGCATACATATTTTGGCTTTTCTTTTTTGCTGTATATAATCCGATCCCTAGTAATAAATTTGGTGTAAGTACCTATTAGATTTTAATAAAATCAATTTGTAGTAATAAATATTACATAGATACAATAAGATGAGATAATACCTACTATTTAAACACCTACCCCTACTGCCTACATTTATTTAGGTAATATCATTGTTGTCATTAAAACTCCAGTCAAAGTTTTAAAAAAGTACAATATCCTGTAAAAAGCGTTTAGAAAAATAATCAAAAGTCTACAGAAACGATCTTGTAGAATGCGTGGGTTGTTAGCCCTGGAACCTTGAGCAACAATCGAAAAAAAACTTTTAAATTAATTTCTAACTTCTTTTTTTTTTCGAAAGAAGAAAATTCAAAACACGTTTGATTTTTTTATACTTCCGAACACCTTTTACATTTTGGGACAGAAAACGGAAAAGTAAAAGTTTTTTTTACCTTTTTTTATCAGACTTTTAAAAGGAGATAAGAAAAACGTTCCCTTAATAATGTCAACAAATTTCCCTTTTATTTGTGAACCGTTACCAAATAACCAAGTGAATAGTTGATCCCATGTGATTTTTCACGCGGAATCGAAAGGTGAAACTTTTAGAACTGTCCGAATTAATGTAATAGAAAGTCGTGTGATGTTCACACCAGATTTTTATACTTCCGAACACCTTTTACATTTTGGGACAGAAAACGGAAAAGTAAAAGTTTTTTTTTACCTTTTTTTATCAGACTTTTAAAAGGAGATAAGAAAAACGTTCCCTTAATAAATAAACCTTTTTTTATCAGACTTTTAAAAGGAGATAAGAAAAACGTTCCCTTAATAATAATTTTGAAAAGGTCTGCCCTGGTGTAAGCCTTGTACCACAACGTTTACAAAGTTAACCCACCAATTCGCCTGAACACTGAACATGTGTAATATTAATCAGAAAAAGGTGTCCCTCGAAAGCTTTTTTTATTGCAATTTTTTTTTTCCATCTAAAAATCCCACCCAAATCCTCTCCGTTTAAGTATTTACCTTAAAGCAACTTTTTTTATTGCAATTTTTTTTTTCCATCTAAAAATCCCACCCAAATCCTCTCCGTTTAAGTATTTACCTTAAAGCAAAAAAAAAAAGCCAGGGGAATAAAATGGAGTTAGCAAAATATGTAATACTTTTTACCGGAGGTAAAACACAGTTTTCCGCCAAATCTGTGAACCTTGATAGTCAGTGCCGGAGGGTAATCCAGATTCCGCTGTCCCTTCCCTCCGTCTACAGTGTACTGGAAATAACATCTGTTTTACCATTTTTGTAGCGAAACCAAAAAAAAAAAAAAAAAAAAAAAAAGCCAGGGGAATAAAATGGAGTTATGTAATACTTTTTACCGGAGGTAAAACACAGTTTTCCGCCAAATCTGTGAACCTTGATAGTCAGTGTCGGAGGGTAATCCAGATTCCACTGTCCCTTCCCTCCGTCTACAGTGTACTGGGAATAACATCTGTTTTACCATTTTTATAGCGAAACCTAAAGGCAAGCTTAATAGCTATACTCACAGGAACTGTGAATTTTGAAAATCATTCGGAGAAAAAAACCAATGTGATATACATAACTACTCCGTTCTACAATATAGCAAACAAAGACATAAACTGGTACCTACCTACGGTATTGTAGGAATTATGGTAGCCATGTAACATCAACTTACTGTTTATACGAGTATTTCTCTCTGTCTTCCTTGTTAACTGTGAATTTTGAAAATCATTCGGAGAAAAAAACCAATGTGATATACATAACTACTCCGTTCTACAATATAGCAAACAAAGACATATGTAAACTGGTACCTACCTACGGTATTGTAGGAATTAAGGTAGCCATGTAACATCAACTTACTGTTTATACGAGTATTTCTCTCTGTCTTTCTTGTAAACTGTGAATTTTAAAAATCATTCGGAGAAAAAAACCAATGTGATATACATAACTACTCCGTTCTACAATATAGCAAACAAAGACATAAACTGGTACCTACCTACGGTATTGTAGGAATTATGGTAGCCATGTAACATCAACTTACTGTTTATACGAGTATTTCTCTCTGTCTTCCTTGTTCTTTTTTCTCTTTATTCCTCTCCGTCTCTCTTCCTTCTCTTTCCGTCTCTGTTTCTCTATCTCTGTATGCTTGTTTTGCATTTTTTTATTCAACCCATTTAACAAAAAGCTAATTAAATCTTTCTCTCTCTCCTTGTCTATCTCACGGCACATTCCCTTCTCTATTACTCTCCCTCTTTCAACCCATTTAACAAAAAGCTAATTAAATCTTTCTCTCTCTCCTTGTCTATCTCACGGCACATTCCCTTCTCTATTACTCTCCCTCCCTGCTTTACTTTTTCTTTGCTTTCATTCAAATGAGCTTTCTCTTCTCTCTCATTCTCTGTTTTTCCTTCGTTCTTTATTTTCACTTGAAAATAGCTAATGGGTTTAATCATGTTTCCGTTGGGTGCACATGAGAGAGAAAGAGATAGGGAGGACAGAAAGAGAGAGAAGAAAGAGGAGAAAGAGAGAGAGGGAGGGAGAAAAGGGAGAGAGAGGGAAGAAGATGATTAGAAACAATGATAAAAAGAAGCCTGGCGAGAGGAAAGAGAAAGAATGAAAAGTGTAAACGAAAACCTCCTAACCTTATAATGACATCTAATCACGAAACTTATAATGAAATGACTAAATAACAGGGTTAGAAAATGCCTAGATAGATATTATGGTCACCAGATATAAACTTTTTAAGGCTAGGCCTTTTTCAGGGTTGTAATTAACCACCCACTAGTTAATTAGCTTGTAATTAATATACCTCGTTCTGATAAGAATACCTAATTATAAAAGCTTGATTTATGTCATTTATCTAACTGTAATGTAAATATTTACCTACAAGAACTTGTTGGTGTCAGCTAAGGACCGAGCATTCTAGATCCAAATTGATTCTAAAAACCATCATTCTCTCTACAAATACTCGAAGTCTAATGTTTCTATGAGAGGTTATTTGATCCATTGAGTTGGCCACTAGTAATTAATATACCTCGTTCTGATAAGAATACCTAATTATAAAAGCTTGATTTATGTCATTTATCTAACTGTAATGTAAATAACTTGGTGTCAGCTAAGGACCGAGTATTCTAGATCCAAATTGATTCTAAAAACCATCATTCTCTCTACAAATGAAGTCTAATGTTTCTATGAGGGGTTATTTGATCCATTGGGTTGACTGGCTATCTATGTACATCTCTGTTTCATCAATGAACGATGCAACACTCACCTGTCGTCCATACGGATTGTCATATTTGGTTCAGGATAGACATCGTCCACCTCACACTTGATCCGAATCTTGTTGGCCTTCTCCGTTTTGTTATCGATCGTTTCATCAATGATAAGATCGATGCCCTTTTCTTTGACTGGAAACAGAACCAAAGGTTAATTAAATGAGCATATCACACTTCTTGGTCACTGAATCGTCAGTGATCGTTGTCTTGAAGAAGTTAATACCACTGGCTTGAAAATAAGTGATAATCAGAGACGTATCAATGCTACAAGCTGAAAATCTCCACTCTACCTCTAAATTGGTTCAACTATTGAGTCAATAAGTGAAAAACAAGTCCCCGACAGTAGAGAACCAATATTATAGCCGTTGTAAAGGCAAAAATACGTAAAGACCTAGAAAGAATCTATGCGTCAGGATCAAATAAGTCCCATTTTCCAGGTGACGCTTGTTGGCCTTCTCCGTTTTGTTATCGATCGTTTCATCAATGATAAGATCGATGCCCTTTTCTTTGACTGGAAACAAAACCAAAGGTTAATTAAATGAGCATATCACACTTCTTGGTCACTGAATCGTCAACTTGTTGGCCTTCTCCGTTTTGTTATCGATCGTTTCATCAATGATAAGATCGATGCCCTTTTCTTTGACTGGAAACAAAACCAAAGGTACATTAAATGAGCATATCACACTTCTTGGTCACTGAATCGTCTGTGATCGTTGTCTTGAAGAAGTTAATACCACTGGCTTGAGAATAAGTGATAATCAGAGACGTATCAATGCTACAAGCTGAAAATCTCCACTCTACCTCTAAATTGGTTCAACTATTGAGTCAATAAGTGAAACACAAGTCCCCGATAGTAGAGAACCAATATTATAGCCGTTGTAAAGGCAAAAATACGTAAAGACCTAGAAAGAATCTATGCGTCAGGATCAATTAAGTCCCATTTTCCAGGTGACGCATATATTCGTCAAATTCTAACTAAGGGGTTTTTTTTTTCTCAAATATTTGTCAAAGTCAGAGGTGAGTAACTGCGTTTTTAGAGGAATTTTTGAAAATACTCGTTGCCAGTAGGTAAACGAACATCACGATCGGAAAAATACTCCATTGTTTGTTCCTAGGGTAACAAACTCGCTTTGTTCATAAACCAACTGCAAGTAAATACATCCCATTTCCCTCCAGCACTGTTCTAATCCTCAACGCTAATATATGACTGTAATAATCCATCCATATGAAAGAGGAACGGACAGAAGACAGGAAATCCTTTGTTGCAATTAATGTTGCTTCTTTTCAAACAGCGCTTGGGTCCGTGTTTCTTATCGCTTGAGTAGCATTCCGTGACTACAATCATCTAGCTTGTCTGTATATTTTGTGTTTACCATGTATGCATCACCGATGTAGCTTCCTCAGGTAGAATCCCTGAGGCACGCGTCTACAATTTACAAAGCATGCGCTCAACCTCTGTGACTGAACCCTTTCTTAACAAACACATTAGTTTGAGGATAAATAGAGCTACTTGTTGGATTTTTACAAATGAGTGACAGTGGTCATGCAGAAAAATTAGGAGACCAAGATGGTTGTAAACTTGCCAAATGTTTGCAAACCAACAACATTGGGGATACGTACCTATAGAACTCAAAAGTACCTGTGTGGTAAAGCTTTTGAAAACATACCTAACCTTCATCAGCTACATACCTACTTATTTCTAGAAAATGTACATACCTATTCTGTATGAATTTCAATAGCTTTCACTTTTCATTGCTGAATTCAACATACCTAGGTCCTTCATATTGCCTATTAGAGGTTTTATTGCAATGCCTATCCTCATATCTACTTGCTCGTACATAGGACGCACCTACAGGTTGTTGAAAAGGAGGAACGGAGTAAGTTTCAACCCCTACTCTTCCAAGTTTTTCAAAGATTCTGCAAACGACCAGTATGCACTAGTCTACCTACCACTCCAATAACATTTTTCCATGTCGCCATTAAATCTGCACGGGCAAGGATTTAAGATCTGAGGATAAATAAGGGGTATTTCAGAGCTACTTGTTGGATTTTTACGAATGAGTGACAGTGGTCATGCAGAGAAATTACGAGACCAAGGTGGTTGTAAACTTGCCAAATGTTTGCAAACAAACAACATTGGGGATACGTACCTATAGTACTCAAAAGTACCTGTGTGGTAAAGCTTTTGAAAACATACCTAACCTTCATCAGCTACATACCTACTTATTTCTAGAAAAGGTACATATTCTGTATGAATTTCAATAGCTTTCACTTTTCATTGCTGAATTCAACATACCTAGGTCCTTCATATTGCCTATTAAAGGTTTTATTGCAATGCCTATCCTCATATATCTACTTACTCGTACATAGGACGCACCTACAGGTTGTTCAAAAAGAGGAACGGAGTAAGTTTCAACCCCTAATCTTCCAAGTTTTTCAAGGATTCTGCAAACGACCAGTATGCACTAGTCTACCTACCACTCCAATAACATTTTTCCATGTCGCCATTAGATCTGCACGGGCAAAGATTTAAGATGTGACCCCATAAATATAATCTTTAATGTCCATATAAACATTTCAGTAAGCCGAGCAATATTTTATTTTGCTGAATGTCACTGAATATACCTAATGCTTTCTCGAAATCCTCCCTACGAGCATTCCTTGCTTAATGTTTAGGGTAAAATCAGAGGGCAGAGGATGAGCTTTCTGGATATACCTATCGTCTTTCTACTTTCTTAGTTCTCAGAGTACTTATGTTGTTATCTTTGCCTACAGTCTTTCTGCTTTCAAAATTTATTAAATTTAAAAAGTCTTTAGCAATTAGAGAGCCCCTGAATGTCACTGAATATACCTAATGCTTTCTCGAAATCCTCCCTAAGAGCATTCCTTGCTTAATGTTTAGGGTAAAATCAGAGGGCAAAGGATGAACTTTCTGGATATCGTCTTTCTACTTTCTTAGTTCTCAGAGTACTTATGTTGTTATCTTTGCTTACAGTCTTTCTGCTTTCAAAATTTATTAAATTTGAAAAGTCTTTAGCAATTAGAGAGCCTAGCCCATCTAGAGATCTTGTATTCTGGCATATTGGAAGACTGAAAGCTTTACTGCATTCAATACAGGCTAATTTTAATATCTATCCCTTACATATTTGCCTGACAGACAATGCCTAACAGTGTGTGTGATAGATAAAGAAATACAATGAAAACATTGTCTTAAAAATAGACAATATTACTAGAAGACGAAATATTACTGTAATGCAGCTAGAAGTTCTTGAAAATTTGTCCTCGTGTAACTAGAAGACGAAATATTACTGTAATGCAGCTAGAAGTTCTTGAAAATTTGTCCTCGTGTAAACACCTATGCATTGCAGGGGCAGCACGGTATGAAACATTTAATATAAATAATATCTGTTTCCTAAAACATGTTCAAACATAGTTACATGTTTATAGTTCCAAGATTTACACACGTCTTGAACATACATAAACAAACTGCAATAATCTACCTAGATCTTGGCAGACACATACAATTTTTTCCCCACTGGATAAGAAAATGTTTACAATTTTTTTCTGTCTCAGATAAACCTACCTATGTTCCAATCTAAATGTTTTTGCCTATACATATTGAAATGCATATTGCATTTTTTCTTCGAAACACATATTACCTACTAGAAATAGCTATATCGCATTGGGGACTAAGATATTAAAATGCCTATGCATTGCAGGGGCAGCACAGTATGAAACATTTAATATAAATAATATCTGTTTCCTAATTTCTAGAGATAGAGCGATCAGTGTGTGAACTATGAAATGTGAACTGTGAACTGTGAATGGATCTCGTTCTTATAATATAAGAAGATTAAGGAGCGCGGTAGCGCTCCGCCCTGCCAAGTCAAAAAAGTTTGACCTCATCTTTACTTTCTCCGAAAAATTAAACTAATAGGTTGTAAATATTTATTTAGTAAAGATTTATACCTACACCCAAATTCTCTTTTCATCTCCTGCTAATATTAGCGTACCTGTCTTCATAAATTCACACATTATGTGAGTTAGGGCCTCCGCTATCGAGTGAGATATCTTTGCGAGCGTTCTCTGTTTATTTTCAAACATGGCATCATACGCCAAAAATTGTATCTGACGATAACAACAGTAAGAACACTCTATAAAACTCCACATATTATGATTATGCCAAGAAATGAAATTTAAAAATAGAAAATATCATAACACGCACGGTCTGTTCCCTTTATTTTATCAAATTCAGATGTTAGTGATGTAAGAGGTGGAAAGAACTCCCTGGTCAAACACACAGAAAGAGCTTTCTCCAAGAACTGTGTCCTCTACGAATACCCATCACCTCAAAAGCGACCCAGAAAGTGTGAAACTCAAAGCAACCCCTAGGGCGGTACTTACTGTTGATCTGATAATCTTCATACTCATGGGCTGTGTAGTTTGCTTCTGGTATCGACAGTATACAGTCAAACGTGATAGATGCTGACTTGAGAGTTTTCACGTCCAGTTCAACAAAGGCTTCAATGCTGTACAGATCCGTGGTATCATTCTGCTGCCTTTGAACCACAGCGTCCAGTTCCCTGAGAAGAGAAATAGGAGGAAAATGTGAGAAGAGAAAAAGAGCCTTATCTTAAGCCCAAAGCTTAGTAATTTTGATTTAAAGAGATAAATACCGAGCTGATTACATCAGAGAGGTGGATTTCAATTCTGAATTAGTCTGGGTATTGGGCAAAGCTCGTGCTCATAATAAATTCACGCGTAATAACGACCTGCTAAATACCCTAAAGACAGCACGATTTCAATTCTGAATTAGTCTGGGTATTGGGCAAAGCTCGTGCTCATAATAAATTCACGCGTAATAACGACCTGCTAAATACCCTAATTACCCTAAAGTCCCTAAAGACAGCAAGTCAGAAGACTTGCTGAATGCTCCAAATGCTCCAATCCACCAGACCCCATAACATCTACATTATTTCAATAAATAATCATATGCACATTATTCAAGTTTAGGATGCTACAGTAGTAATAATTCCTAACCATACGTTTGCAATAAGTTTGCATACGAGTATTAAACCTTAGATGAACTTTATTTATTGCGATATGGTTTGGCAAAACACAGGCTGCACGAAATTATCCTGTTGGGTAAGTCCTCTGTTAATAATTTTCTATCTTTACTTTGTTTGTTACAGGTCAGTGAGTTCTCCTCCCTTTGTACGACAATTATCACGAACAAAATCTACACCAGGTATGATACGATGGTTACAAAAGAAATGCGGGCTTCCATGATTGCGATATGGTTTGGCAAAACACAGGCTGTACGAAATTATCCTGTTGGGTAAGTCCTCTGTTAATAATTTTCTATCTTTACTTTGTTACAGGTCAGTGAGTTCTCCTCCCTTTGTACGACAATTATCACGAACAAAATCTACACCAGGTATAATACGATGGTTACAAAAGAAATGCGGGCTTCCATGAGGTATGTCACGGTATGTGGTATGTTACAATGACGTCACACAAGGTGTACGTTGCAAAAGAGGTAGGAAATGTCCCTCTTAAATTTCCATAAAAGCGAGGAATTTTGTAGCAAAAGAGTAGAAAAGGAATGGACAGCGAGCACCAAGGTGTACGTTGCAAAAGAGGTAGGAAATGTCCCTCTTAAATTTCCATAAAAGCGAGGAATTTTGTAGCAAAAGAGTAGAAAAGGACTGGAGAGCGAGCATAACAGGGGGTATAGGTATGTACATAGGAATGTTGGACTGTTTCAAGAGGAAGAGGGAGGCAGGAAAGAAAAGCGGAAAGGCAAAGGAGTGAAGAAGAGTGTGGAAAAAAGAAGGGGGAAAATAAACATGTTTATGTTTAGTCATAATACATAAGTTAGGAGGGGAAAGCTTCATCCTCACATACTTTTAACATTAAAGCTACAACTACCTATGAACAGGGGGTATAGGTATGTACATAGGAATGTTGGACTGTTTCAAGAGGAAGAAGGAGGTAAAAGAAAAGCGGAAAGCAAAAGAGTGAAGAAGAATATGGAAAAGAAAAAGTGATTAATAGGAAAGTGGAAAACCTCCTAACCTTATAATGACATCTAATCACGAAACTTATAATGAAATGACTAAATAACAGGGTTAGAAAATGCCTAGATAGATGTTATGGTCACCAGATATAAACTTTTTAAGGCTAGGCCTTTTTCAGGGTTGTAATTAACCACCCACTAGATGAGGAATAATGTCACATATCAGATAACCTGCTCGGTACCAGAACCAGAGTAGAGGGAATTTTTCCAATGGGAAAATGGAAATTGTGGAAATGGGTTATCGAGTTATATTTGAGAAATGTCGAGTCATATTCGAGAAATGACATTTGTGACGACATGATAAGCATTCATGATTGTCACAATTAAAATGCCCCATGTTCTTTTTCCCAAGTTACAAATGACGAGTACACCCTGACATCTGTATTCATACAATACTCGTACCTACACTGTTTTGGATATTGAAAAGTATCAAATGAAATTTTACTTCTCGAAATGTTGGCTCCATCGTATTTGTCTGAATTTCGTCGACCCATTGTTCCCAGTGCTATCAGAAGCCTCTATCTATCATGTGGCAGAGAGGGTTTAGTGTCCATTGCATCTGATACCTTACCCGCAGCCCCGATGCCTTGGTCATTCGGTTCGTCAGAACTGAACGTAGTGGTTTCGCTCAGATCTGTGGTGGTACTGGTGACATCCGTGGTAGTGGTGGTCATATCGGTGGTAGTGCTCGTAGGGTACTCGGTGGTACTTGTGGTCGAGTCGAGCTCGGTTGTGGTCGTTAATACTGGAAATAATTTGGAGCCACTTTTGACTGAAATGTTTAGCTCACCCCTAAAGGGGGTTTAGCTAAAAACGAATCGGTGTTTTGCCCTGATAAAGATATGGGCAAAGTGGGGGTTTTCGCCTGCGCTGCGTGGGTATAAATGAACAAGACAAAAAAGTTTTTCCCTTGTGAGGGGAGGAAAGACAAGGGTATGCCACTTATTTGTAGGACTACCTCATCGATCTACCAAACACCAGAGATGTGTCAAGTTCTAATAACTTCACAAATAGTTATTAGAATTTTTCTTTCGTATCTTTTGAAATCACAAGAGTACATTTTGCAAATACGCGATCTACTGACGCTCCTTAAAGAGGTGGAAAGAACTCCCTGGTCAAACACACAGAAAGAGCTTTCTCCAAGAACTGTGTCCTCTACGAATACCCATCACCTCAAAAGGTATTAAAATGCAAAATCCCTGCTTCAGATATTGCATTTCCACATGTGGAGTAGTAGTGGATCACAGGCAGAGCAGCTCTAGGGGGATAATAGATTACCCGGAACTCTGATATGTAGGTACTTGCATTCAAAACATTCTCCGTAGATACGAAATAAATCATCCCTCATACGGACGTACGTGGATCACAGGCAGAGCAGCTCTAGGGGGATAATAGATTACCCGGAACTCTGATATGTAGGTACTTGCATTCAAAACATTCTCCGTACATACGAAATAAATCATCCCTCATACGGACGTACGGACTATACTCGTCTGTTAAGCTACGATTTCAAATCATTGCTAAATATACCTTTACCTCGTAAAAGTATGGTCATGTAGGGTTTTGAAGGTACCTACTTAACTAGTGAATGCAGATGGGTAAATAACAGACGACTGATAATACAGGACAAATCCTTTCTGGTCAAGATAACCATTGCCCTGTTACTAATCCAACATACAGAATCTGTATGATTGAAGTACAAATAACCCTTTGGATGGTTCTATACTACAGTCGATCAACATAGACTCGACTGGAACCAGTGCAAAAGGAGGTAAGATCAAAGGATTTTGGTGAAATGGAACCAAATTTCAAAGTTTAGATTTTTTGACAGTTTCAGATGAAGTTGATGTCAATTGACATCAATCGATCACAGTATACTGTGTAAACGCTGCGCTGCACGCTGTTAAACAAAACATACACATGACTAATTACTAATTTACTCACCAAACACCGTCATCTTCTTCACCTCAGACTTCTCATTCTCAAAGTTGGACACCAGACACATGTACTCTCCAGACAGCTCTATGGTAGGATTCATGATTTGCATCGCCCTGTACACCTTGAAGTCATCCGTTGAAGCCCGGTGCCCCAGGTTGAGTTTGTTCTTGAAGATGCCAAACGCCTGTGGTTTCTTGCCATGGTAGGATTCATGATTTGCATCGCCCTATACACCTTGAAGTCATCAGTTGAAGCCCGGTGCCCCAGGTTGAGTTTGTTCTTGAAGATCCCAAACGCCTGTGGTTTCTTGCCCACAATCCACTGGTACACGGGCGTCGGGTTGTTGTTGAAAAACCATTTGACTACCAGACCTTCCTTGGCGCTCGGGTCTTCGAATTCATAATCACAGTCTAGAACGATGGAAGACTTGGTACCATTCTGAACCACACTGGGCACAACCAGGTCTCGTATGCTGAGGACACATTCAGTCTCTGAAACAGAGCAGAAGATTCGAAGAGATTAGCAACTTCACTTGGTTATATCTCATACCCTATAACCCTATACAAAAGGCCACAAAAACCGAAAGGGGAAAATAAATAGACTTGGTACCATTCTGAACCACACTGGGCACAACCAGGTCTCGTATGCTGAGGACACATTCAGTCTCTGAAACAGAGCAGAAGATTTGAAGAGATTAGCAACTTCACTATAGCTTGGTTATATCTCATACCCTATAACCCTATACAGTAGGCCACAAAAACCGAAAGGGGAAAATAAACATGTTTATGTTTAGTCATAATACATAAGTTAGGAGGGGAAAGCTTCATCCTCACATACTTTTAACATTAAAGCTATAACTACCTATGCTACTATACCGACTCACATTCACATAGGAAGGTATGCATAATGTAGGAATAAGGAAAAGGATCTCTAGATGTGGGAGTTTTGAAAAAGTGCAAATTGTGGGGAGGATTAAAAACATTTACATAACAATAAATCTTTCCCCAAAAAATATATTTACGAAACACGAAAAAAGTTCTAAAAACATCTGCATTTTATAGCCTTCGTTATTGTACTTTGGAGTTTTTTCTTGTAGTAGGGATAACTCTATTGATAAACAACTAAAGCTAAGCGTATTTAAGCGATTAAGTTGAAAAAGCTAGTTCTTGAAATTGCGATCCGACGCTATAAAATAATAAATTAAAAGATTTTCATTAAAATTTAATTTCGAAAATTCTTTTCACTATATGAAAAGAGTACCCAAACGACTTCCCTCCCCCACTCCTGTCATTAACATATTCAAGCTTTTTTTTTTCTCTTTATTTATAGAAGTTAATACCACTGGCTTGAGAATAAGTGATAATCAGAGACGTATCAATGCTACAAGCTGAAAATCTCCACTCTACCTCTAAATTGGTTCAACTATTGAGTCAATAAGTGAAAAACAAGACCCCGACAGTAGAGAACCAATATTATAGCCGTTGTAAAGGCAAAAATACGTAAAGACTTATAAAGAATCTATGCGTCAGGATCAAATAAGTCCCATTTTCCCACTATTATTGTTTTTGCCAGTAAGTAAACGAACATCACAATCGGAATAATACCTCATTGTTTGTTCTTAGGGTAACAAACTCGCTTGGTTCATAAACCAACTGCAACATATATTCGTCAAATTCTAATTAAGGGTTTTTTTTTTTCAAATATTTGTCAAAGTCAGAGGTGAGTAACTGCGTTTTTAAGAGGAATTTTTGAAAATGCTCGTTACCAATTTACCACTATTACCTATTGTTTTTGCCAGTAGGTAAACGAACATCACAATCGGAATAATACTCCATTGTTTGTTCCGAGGGTAACAAACTCGCTTGGTTCATAAACCAACTGCAAGTAAACACATCCCATTCTATTCATGCTTTTATAAGCACCTAATTTATACTTTGACGGCAGTGTAGTATCATTATCATTTTACTAATTAGATTTCTGTGTTCATTTAATTAACGAAAATCAGTTTAATCAGAGTTGTGTGTGCCGTTCAAAAGAGAAACTATAATTGTATGTAGGCAGTAGGCAGACAGAAGAACAGGAAGGAAAAGGTGGGGAAGGAGAAGAAAAATTGAGGATTTGAAGAGAAGGTAATGCAAAGGAAGAGAACACAGAGGAGGAGGAGGAGAAGAAAGAGAAGGAATAAGAAGAAGAGAAAGAGGAGGAGAAACGTCAGGAAAAGAATAAGAACTAGGGGAATCAAGAGGTTGAGAAGAAGAGAAGTAGAAGGAGGACGAAAAGGGAAAAAAGAAGAGAGAGAAGGTTGACAATAACAAGTAAATACAAATACAAGAGGATCCTTCCTAAGACACAATGCTTCTAAGAAGGATATTATTCTTCATAGGTTCATTCATAGCTTAAGTCTATTCCTTGGAAAAGGGAAGAAAAATTAGGAAGGACGAAAATTCACGTTCAAGAGTTTGTTGCAGTTTATTTACTTAATGTTAATTTTCCTCATTTTCACCTTAGCTGAATTATTGTTTGGCTGAAAAGCCCCACTATTTCTAACCTAGTTTTTCCCTTTCTCTATCATTCGTCCTACTGCATTGTTAATTAAACAAATCATCACTATTCTCACGAACGGATGTAAAAACGACGTGCCCTTTGGGTTAATAGAAAGTAACAGAGACAACATTTAAATCTAAAGGGGACAGAGGGAGGGAGGGAGAGAGATAAAGAGAGGGAAAGGGAGAGAAAGACGAAGAATGAGAGAGGAAGGAGGACAGAGAAAAAATATAGAGAGGGGGAGAGGAGAGAAAGAAAGAGAAAGAGAGAGAGAGAGAGAGAGAGAGAGAGAGAGAGAGAGAGAGAGAGAGAGAGAGAGAGGAAAGGGAAGAGAGAGAAAGAGAGAGAGAGAGAAATTTTCCCATTTCCTTCAAAGATGGACAGAGTGATATCTTGGGAAAAACTGTGAATGCAATATTCTGAGCTAGAACTTAGGTTCTAGAGTGCTTCACTTTATCTTTTACAAATTTACACCACCGCCGAGCCGAGGGAAAGACGCTAATGATTTACTAGCCCTAAAGAGCTAGAGACTTTTGCTGAAAGCGTGAAGTTGTAGGTAATCCGTTTTGTTATGTTAATTTTCCTCATTTTCACCTTAGCTGAATTATTGTTTGGCTGAAAAGCCCCACTATTTCTAACCTAGTTTTTCCCTTTCTCCATCAGTCGTCCTACTGCATTGTTAATTAAACAAATTATCATTATTCTCACGAACGGATGTAAAAACGACGTGCCCTTTGGGTTAATAGAAAGTAAAAGAGAAAACATTTAAATCTAAAGGGTACAGAGGGAGGGAGGGAGAGAGGGAGAGAGAGATAGAGAGGGAAAGGGAGAGAAAGACGAAGAACGAGAGAGGAAGGAGGAGAGAGAAAAAATATAGAGAGAGAGGGAGAGGAGAGAAAGAAAGAGATAGAGAGAGAGGAAGGGGAAGAAAGAGCGAGAGAGAAATTTTTCCATTTCCTTCAAAGATGGACAGAGTGATATCTTGGGAAAAACTGTGAATGCAATATTCTGAGCTAGAACTTAAGTTCTAAAGTGCTTCACTTTATCTTTTACACCACCGCCGAGTCGAGGGAAAGACGCTAATGATTTACTAGCCCTAAAGAGCTAGAGACTTTTGCTGAAAGCGTTAAGTTGTAGGTAATCCGTTTTGAACACCTACACCTCCTTGCCCAGTTTGAAAGAAAAAACAATGCCTTCTGGCTTCTGGGACACTTATTCTGATCTTACATTTCTCGGACTTGATCTTACATTTCTCTTTTGTTAAAATAAGGGCATAGTCATACTGCTCGAGTATCTAGGGCTGGAGTCTCTTTACAGCAGCAGTAGGCTACTACTTTACTGTGGACAAATCCTTAAACACTTTTGAGAGATAAAATTCCATACCTCGCGAATGTGAATGAACCTACGCCCTTCTGTTTACCAGGAGAGCGTCTTGACTACTACACCATAAATGCAGTTTAAAAACAAAGGTTAGGATAGCACTATGAACGTCCAGCAAACATTTTTTTAATTATTTTTTTTTCCCCTCCCTTACTAAAATATATCAAAGGTACAAGGAGACTTGCACGGTGCAGTATGCACGATGCACGTCCTAATCCATATCACCCTTCGCACTTGCATCGGCATATGACAGGATATTGATATAGGATAAGTGCAACTTTCATCTGCATGTTACAATGGGGCATTTTTTATTCCTTTCTTTTTCATTATCGAGCGTTTTTTCGTCATTACTTATTGAAGTTTTTTTTTTTAATCCTGCGGATTAGGGGCTTGTGTTCAATTCCTTTTTCGTCATTACTTATTGAAGTTTTTTTTTTAATCCTGCGGATTAGGGGCTTGTGTTCAATTCCATCTTTATTAGATTTATTATTATCAAATGTACCGTGTGCCCTGATCTGATAAGACCAGAGAAGCTTGTGGCTTACTTATCAATCTTATCAACTTATGATTAACACAAGCGGTCAGATTCAATCGACAATTCTCAGCCCGATAATGAACTTAAGTAATATTTGAACGCAAAAACGACGGAATACCTTTTGATGCATTTTGTGTACATTTTACTTTCCTTAGGTACCCTACCTATCTTATAATAAGGAAAGTAATGTAATCGGATGGAGTTTTTTGGTAGGTACCCTTCTAGACAAAGTACTAAGTAAGTAATGGGGAATCTCAGTCCTCAAAAGTAAGTAAGTACCTATATGTAAGTACCTACCTACCTACCTAGTAAGTACTGTGAGAAAGTAACTTTCAGACAGAACATCTTTAGTGTACTGCAAGCATCTTCAATGTTCTTGCAATTTTGACTCCCATCTCACATAATAGGTACTGCAGGTACTTAGTTAATTTTTTCCTCATTTCTATCCTCATTCCTGTTACCTACAGTTAAACAAACAATGATCATCTCTCGTGATTTCATAGATTTCTCTGCTTGAAATGAGAATTTCTTGTTGAAATTTTATTATGTACCTACTTAATTTGTTGAAATGTACTTACTTGTTCTTCCCGAACACATGAGCTACTTAAATCTTCACTTTCCTCTTTCTCTAAGCTAGGCTAGTTTGGTACCAAACAAACCCACATACCAGTCACCCACTCTCACTATCAACCTGTGGGTTAACAATGAAATCAAATACATACCTTCCACTGTAGCTTAAATGAAAATCCCATGAAGACAGAGTTAATCCTTGTTAATTTAAGTACACTGATCCAGAATCACACAACTCAACAGCTGTTACATACCATGTTAGATAACTCGAGAAACAATGAACTCTACTTGTTAAGCAGCGTTCACACTTGGAACTTTTTTTCTGTTTTCTATTACTTAAACAAAATTCCTTTGATCTTACATAAGTAAGTGCGTAACTAGGTAGGTACTTTATATGGGTTCCAAGTACTTTATATGGGTTCCAGTCGATGTTGAAAGAAAATTCAACACAAACCTACAGAAGTTCAACACAAAAGAAAGACAAATATCACACAACTCAACACCTATGCTATGTAAACACACAAACCTATGGGTGAACTCACATTCAAAAACATTTCTCTAACCGTTTCCAAATGACAAGAACCATATTGGAAATAGGTAAAATTAACGATTAACTAGGAAAAGTGAAAATATTGAAAGAAAAACCCACGGAAAAACACTTGGCTTGTCAACGGACTATCATTTTAATTTTTTTCAACAACAATCAACTGAAATTTTTGTTTAGTTAAAAACTCCAGCGGAATTTAAGGTTAGGAATGAAGAAATGAAAGGATTGGTTCAAATCGAGAAGAGGGGAGATTTTAATGGAGGGGAAATTTTTGTTCCATATGCGATTAATCGAATGAATATTTGAATAATCGAATCGAATATCGAAAGGCGAATATCGAACATTGAACGAAGTGAATTTTAAATTTTAACTTGAAATTATTATTATTATTAAATTTTTAAGAAGTTTGACAGAGGGAACTGTATAAGGTCTTATCGTCCCGAAATCCAAGAGAGGAGGAAAACAGGATAGGAGAAAGCAAACCGTTCCGAGAACGAACCTTATCTAGGATAAAATCCGCCACCGGGGGAATCAAACCCGCAACCTAGAGCTTACAGGGTAAACGCGCTACCTTTCAAGCTAACTGCACTCACTGCACTCTGCACTGGCAGAAATTATTTTTGTTTTGTTACTTCAAGCATCAGAAAGTGGACTGGCTACAAAGCTCCATAACTTCAAGTTTATACTTTGTCCAAGCCAAAATGTTGATCATCGACACTTCAAGGATTCTGCAAACGACCAGTATGCACTAGTCTACCTACCACTCCAATAACATTTTTCCATGTCGCCATTAAATCTGCACGGGCAAGGATTTAAGATCTGACCCCATAAATATAATCTTTAATGTCCATATAAACATTTCAGTAAGCCGAGCAATATTTTATTTTGCTGAATGTCACTGAATATACCTAATGCTTTCTCGAAATCCTCCCTAAGAGCATTCCTTGCTTAATGTTTAGGGTAAAATCAGAGGGCACAGGATGAACTTTCTGGATATCGTCTTTCTACTTTCTTACCTCTCAGAATAGGTACTTATGGGGTTATCTTGGCCTACAGTCTTTCCACCTTCAAAATCTATTAAATAAACAAGCTGTTTAGCAATTAGAGAGCTTGCATTTTTGACATATTTGAAGACTGAAAGTTTTGTTACATTCAATACAGGCTAATTTTAATATCTGTCCGTTACATATGTATTTGTCCGACAGACAATGCCCAACATTAGTGAGTGTGGTCTAAAAATACAATGAGAACATTATACAATGAAAACTTGAAAATAGACACTATTACTGGAAGACAGAATATTACTGTAATGCATCACCTAGAAGTTCTTGTAAATTTGTACTCGTATAAACACCTCCTTTTTTTGTGTTTTTTTTTTTTTTTTTTTTTTTTTTTTTTTTAATCATATCTATAAGTAAGTAAGGTATGAACTGAAATTGTTAAATGTTTTGACTCATCATAATCACTGTAGGCACTATGATACCTCTTTCATATGGGATCATATCCAGACATATGTAGCTACCCTATGCCTGCCCCATGTCAAGGTTTGATTCAAAATTCTTAGAAATCTGCATGCGTAGGTATTGTCTTCGGTAGAAAGGATGAAGATCTTTTGAGTAGTGTGTTGAATATAAATGGGATATTTGCAAGATTTACCATTAACATATCCTGGAAATTGGCACTTCCTTTCCACATATATTGGCTGGTACAACTTACACATTGGTAAGTTATAAGCATGAATTGGAATGATTGCTACTGATGAAGTAGCACGTGAAAAGAACTGAGGTGTAAATATATTTTATGTGAATGTAATTCATAATTCAACCCTTACAATGTAGGTACCTGGGTAAAATTATAAAGAGTTCTACTTGGATTTCCAAATTCTACTTGGATTTTCCATTCTGTAAGAGTAGTTAACGTAACATGTAAATATTTGAGACTAAAATATTCTGAAAATAATCACACTGCATAAGTAAAAATGTATTTGGGTCACATAAATGTAATGTTTAGCTAAAGCTTGATAAATGTTGGGTAAAATACCATTTACATTTTTTGATTACCTAACTACTTATTTACTTAAGTAATGCAGAAAACCCCAACCAAAGTAACTACGTATAATAGTTGTTTAACATAAAACTTGCCAAAATGAGAATAGGGTGCTAGGGCTTGAAGTCTCTAGCTCTTACTGCTCTTTATGGGTAAGTGCTGTAAGTAGGTACTTAGACCCCCAAGATCAAAAACCCAAGAACTACCTACCTATATAGATGCCGGTTTTTGTAGACTGAAATCTGAATACTTGATTGGCACTTGGTATGAATGGAAATTTTTTTGATTGTGTAACTTTAAGGCTTGGCCTAGCCATAACATAGGTAATTAATTAATGACATACCTAATAACTACATACCCATTTGAATGATTAATTTATGTAGGAATAAGAGTAGTAATACCCTGCCTACTATGTTTGGAGGAGATGGTAAATTTGACGAGAGAAAAGAACTAAAATGATCAATCTCTGTGCAGTTTTTCATTTTCATTTGACTTGGTGGGGTGGCTTTAAGTAGGAATAAGAGTAGTAATACCCTGCCTACTATGTTTGGAGGAGATGGTAAATTTGACGAGAGAAAAGAACTAAAACAATCAATCTCTGTGCAGTTTTTCATTTGACTTGGTGGGGTGGATTGCTGCTGTGCTCCTTAATAATTTAAAAGCATCTATCTAGGTAAGTACACTTGGTCAAATACTTCTTATACCTTCTTCATTCTAAGTCTGCTGTTTTGGTATTCCAACTCTTGTGCTAACCATTTCTTCACTGAGATTGGCTCAAATGAAACCTCTTTCTCTAAGCTAGGCTAGTTTGGTACCAAACAAACCCACATACCAGTCACCCACTGTCACCATCAACCTGTGGGTTAACAATGGAATCAAATACATACCTTCCACTGTAGCTTAAATGAAAATCCCATGAAGACAGAGTTAATCCTTGTTAATTTAAGTACACTGATCCAGAATCACACAACTCAAGCTCAACACCTATACTATGTAAACACACAAACCTATGGGTGAACTCACATTCAAAAACATTTCTCCAACCGTTTCCAAATGACAAGAACCATGTTGGAAAAATTAGACCCCCAAGATCAAAAACCCAAGAACTACCTACCTATATAGATGCAGGTTTTTGTAGACTGAAATCTGAATACTTGATTGGCACTTGGTATGAGTGGAAATTTTTCTGATTGTGTAACTTTAAGGCTTGGCCTAGCCATAACATAGGTAATTAATTAATGACATACCCAATAACTACATACCCATTTGAATGATTAATTTATGTAGGAATAAGAGTAGTAATACCCTGCCTACTATGTTTGGAGGAGATGGTAAATTTGACGAGAGAAAAGAACTAAAACGATCAATCTCTGTGGAGTTTTTCATTTTCATTTGACTTGGTGGGGTGGATTGCTGCTGTGCTCCTTAATAATTTAAAGCTACGATTTCAAATCATTGCTAAAGATACCCTTATCTAGTAAAAGTATGGTCAAGTAGGGGTTTAGTTTAAAGATACCTACTTAACCAGTGAATGCAGATTGCAGATAACGGACGTACGGACTATACTCGTCTGTTAAGCTACGATTTCAAATCATTGCTAAAGATACCCTTATCTAGTAAAAGTATGGTCAAGTAAGGGTTTAGTTTAAAGATACCTACTTAACCAGTGAATGCAGATTGCAGATGAGCTACGATTTCAAATCATTGCTAAAGATACCCTTATCTAGTAAAAGTATGGTCAAGTAGGGGTTTAGTTTAAAGATACCTACTTAACTAGTGAATGCAGATTGCAGATGGGTAAATAACAGACGACTAATACCATAGGATAAATCCTCACGGGTCAACATAACTATTGCCCTGTTACTAATCGAACAGACAGACTGAAGTATAACCCTTTGGGTGCGTCTGTCATGCAAATAAGGTAAAGGATTTTGGTGAAAGGGTAAAAAAAAAGTTTACTTGTAGTGTGAATTGTGGACATGTTTCAGACGATCACAATGGACATCAATCGACCACAATGTAGACCAGGGGTCGCCAACCTTTTATGGGTCGCGTGGTGCTACTCAGATGACTCAGAGACCCTTGGAGAGCTACCTTTAAAAGACTTGTCTCAACTTGTGCGAGTGTCTGCGAGCTGTGAGCACCTCTCGCGAGCTACCGGTAGCTCGCGATCGACGGGTTGGCGATCCTTGGTGTGGATGTTGCGCTGCTAGCTGTTGAACAAAAAATACACATTACATGACTAATTTACTCACCAAACACCGTCATCTTCTTCACCTCAGACTTCTCATTCTCAAAGTTGGACACCAGACACATATACTCTCCAGACAGCTCTATGGTAGGATTCATGATTTGCATCGCCCTGTACACCTTGAAGTCATCAGTTGAAGCCCGGTGCCCCAGGTTGAGTTTGTTCTTGAAGATGCCAAACGCCTGTGGTTTCTTGCCCACAATCCACTGGTACACGGGCGTCGGGTTGTTGTTGAAAAACCATTTGACCATCCAAGCAATCATTCAGAGTGCTGTTACTAGGATCTGCCATGAATGATCTTCAGGCAAAATTCCAAGTTCTTATCTTGGTTTCAAATGTCTAACCCAAATGCATTATGTGGGGATAGGAAGTATCTGGAAATACCATGAGTATGTTCTATGTATACATATGTAGCTTTCCCTCTATGAATGAGTAAATAAGTTGGTATATATGTATATCTAGGTAGGTACCTTTTACTTTCCTATTTAGAAAATTCACATTGTAAAATGCCTATGTACAGATTTCTAACTATCCCTACATTCCCTACCCATTATTATACGTAAATAATATAGGTAGGTGCTTACCTACGCCTAATCTACCTCTGAGGCTGAATGATTAACAATACTGGCTCTCTAACTAGAGGTGCTTGGTTTGATTCCCGGCCAGGTCAAAATTTTCTAATCAAACTTTACCGTTGTCTGATGAAGAATGGTCCTTGAAGTATCCATATTTCTCTCTCTCTCTCTTCCTTTTTCCAATCTGCTCTTTGTTTTTCTCATTTTCTTTTTCTTTCCTTGTCATCCGCTTTCTCTTTGTCTTTCTTCTTGCTCTCTTTCTATTATGAAAATTTCGGGATGTGGGTTTAAAATAAAACTATGCTTCAACTGTCTTTTCTCATCTCTCCGCTCTTTTCTCCCCTCTTTCATCTCCTCTTTCCCATTTTCTCCACGCATATCTCTTTGCTTTAGAGACTCATTCATTCTCTCTGAACTTTCACGCTTATTAAAAACACTTTCTGATGGAAATATCTCTTTTTTTCTGTCTCCCACCATTTTTTTCTCTTAACTTTCACCTTCTTCTCCATCCTCACCTCCTCCTCCTTCTCCTAATTCTTCTTCTTCTCTCTTTCCTCCTCTTCTTCCTTCTTTTTCGTCATTCTGTTTTTCTCAACTTTGTGACTTGGTCGTATAATTTATGAACGTTCATGGTAAAAAAATGCAACTTTTTCTTTTTTTGGTGGTGAAAAACACAAAGAGGAGAAGGAGGAGGAGGAGGAGGAGAAGGAGGAGAAGAAGAATAAGTTTTTCCTTAGATTGAAAACTATTTTTTTTCTTCTGTATTTAATCAGGAAAGTAGGTATAGGATAATATACATACCTAACTAATAATATTCCTATGCATTGCAGGGGCAGCACAGTATGAAACATTTAATATAAATAATATCTGTTTCCTAATACATGTTCAAACATAGTTACATGTTCAAGATTTACACACGTCTTGAACATACATAAACAAACTGCAATAATCTACCTAGATCTTGGCAGAGGCATACAATTTTTTCTCCACTGGATAAGAAAATGTTTACAATATTTTTCTGTCTCAGATAAACCTACCTATGTTCCAATCTAAAAAAAAAGAAAAAAAATCACGTGTTTATATCTTTGCCTATACATATTGAAATGCATATTGCATTTTTTCCTCGAAACACATATTACCTACTAAGTATAGCTATCGCATTGGGGACTAGTAGAGGGCATTGGAAATAGCATTCAGCATACAGGCTGAAGATATTAAAATATTCCCGGAGCTACCGCACTGGTTTTCAAAATCTAGGTTTTATCTAGAAGCTGCAAAAGTGCTTGGGCTTTTTGAAAACCAAAGCGAAAATTTTAATATTTTTTATTACGGTGGTGAATTTTTTTCAAAAGAAAGGTCAGCAAAATGGTTTTTAATGAACCAACTTTATTATTTTTGTGGTAGGAAATTATGCAAGTACATTCTCTTTTTCCTGTCCGTAAATACATAGGTGGCTTTCTTTGTGAAATACATTCTTCTTATTGTAATTCATGGCGAAGAGCATGGAAATTGAAAATACCTACTTACATACCTGGGTAAAAGAACTTTATACATGGGAAAGTTTTACATTTACATAATAACATTGTAGGTAGAGATATGTATGTGTAGGATTTTAACGCGTAAAACAGTGTCTACATAATATACATTCGATAACTTCAGGGAAACAGTCAAAATATTTGTCAATAATTCTGGAATGTTGAAGAAGGGTTAAAAGACAAGGGGTTGGTATGATGGTTAAGGCATTAAAGACACAATGAACACTAGCCGAGCCACATTACTGTACTAATTCTAGGGCTTTGTATGACATTGAGCTTTTCCAAAATGACACCTCGGCACTCAGACTTGGAGAGAAACATCTTAGTATTGTTTTGTTCATCGCATATTGCATATATAAATATTTTCACGGCGGACATACAAATGAATACTACTTTGCCATAGCATAGTTCATCTTTACCCGATTTTTCCAAGTTTACCTTCGGTAGCTTTCTTTATGAACTATTCCGTTAGCTCAGGACTTTAGGTCGATTTAGGACATACAAAAAATCTCCAAGCCCAGTTCCAAGATGTCAAATGAAAATGATACAAGCAGGTCTGAATCTAATCTAAATGATCAACAATATTGGGATGCATGCTATGATGCACTCGACCTTTCAAACTCAGGAGGGTTTCGGTCAACAAGAAAAACGTGTCTTAAGCAAAAAACGTATAAATATTACAATCGATTCATCTAAAGACTTCAATCCAGTGTAGTAGGGATAACTCTATTGATAAACAACTAAAGCTAAGCGTATTTAAGCGATTAAGTTGAAAAAGCTAGTTCTTGAAATTGCGATTCGACGCTATAAAATAATAAATTAAAAGATTAAAACATTTTCATTAAAATTTAATTTAATTTCGAAAATTCTTTTCATTATATGAAAAGAGTACCCAAACGACTTCCCTCCCCCCACTCCTGTCATTAACATATTCAAGCTTTTTTTCTCTTTATTTATTCTACCACTCAACCTACATTTTACATCTACATCCAATATAGGTTATATTATTTACATAGTTAATGCAGTAATCTAGGTGTACCGGTAATGCATGGAGATATCGCACTACCACCATTAAAAAAAAAAAAAAAAAACATTCAAACCTACATTACTTTATCGAGAGTCAACCCCCCATTAAAAAAAAAAAAAAAAAAAAAAAAAAACATTCAAACCTACATTATTTTATCGAGAGTCAAACGGAGTTGGCAAAAAATAATTATAAAACTACATAGTAAAAGAAAGAAGATAAATTATTTAAAACCTCTATTGAATACAATGCTGCTGGTAATGTTTGATTCTCACGAAGGATACATCAAAGAGATCACCATTCCATTCAGTCCAAAACCAGAATGTATTGATTATATCTGATCATCAACATGAAGATCATAAAGGTATCGGATTACGTTAGGACATAAATATCTGTATATCCCCAATATCAAACCAGTTATGTTAGCAACAGATGGAACCAAAAGGACACATCAAAGAGATCACCATTCCATTCAGTCCAAAACCAGAATGTATTGATTATATCTGATCATCAACATGAAGATCATAAAGGTATCGGATTACGTTAGGACATAAATATCTGTATATCCCCAATATCAAACCAGTTATGTTAGCAACAGATGGAACAAAGGACACATCAAAGAGATCACCATTCCATTCAGTCCAAAACCAGAATGTATTGATTATATCTGATCATCAACATGAAGATCATAAATGTATCGGATTACGTTAGGACATAAATATCTGTATATCCCCCATATCAAACCAGTTATGTTAGCAACAGATGGAACCAGCGTGATTGGTGAAGTCACCGATATCGTCGATAATGTTATGAATATGTTACATAGTCATATTATGCATATTATTCATGTATACGAGTGGTTTAAGATATGAGGTTGTCTACTTCATTAAACCAACACAGGATAGAGTGGTTCCTTCCGTTTTCCTTTTTGGCTTAAGATCATAAAGGTATCGGATTACGTTAGGACATAAATATCTGTATATCCCCAATATCAAACCAGTTATGTTAGCAACAGATGGAACCAGCGTGATTGGTGAAGCCACCGATATCGTCGATAATGTTATGAATATGTTACATAGTCATATTATGCATGTATACGAGTGGTTTAAGGTATGAGGTTGTCTACTTCATTAAACCAACACAGGATAGAGTGGTTCCTTCCGTTTTCCTTTTTGGCTTAACCATTGCTCCCCCTGTTGTCCTCAGTCGTGCGTATATCCTGACGCATTAACCGGTTGAAGAATACCAAAGCTACCTGGAGGACTTTGAACTTATGACTTGAGTTGATCTCTGGAATGAAATTTAGTGATGTGATGTTTGATATTTATTTTTTATTATAATAATAAAAACGCTCTGTGCTCCATCATAATTGAAACAAATGGATGTAGTTGGTGTTCATTTCTTATATATCCCAAGTAAAACTTAGTGATGTGATGTTTGATATTTATTTTTTATTATAATAATAAAAACGCTCTGTGCTCCATCATAATTGAAACAAATGGATGCAGTTAGTGTTCATTTCTTATATATCCCAAGTAAAATGTATTATTTTAAACATTAGGGAGGGATGTGGGCGAAAAAAGGTGTTAACTTGACATTTGATGGAATTATAGGTAATTAATTCATTATATAATTATGTACATATGTAGCTGTAGGAGGTATTGCTTCCTGTGATAACTAAAAATTAATAATGAAGTTTCAAAAAACTAATTCATTATATAATTATGTACATATGTAGCTGTAGGAGGTATTGCTTCCTGTGATAATTAAAAATTAATAATGAAGTTTCATAATTCATTATATAATTATGTACATATGTAGCTGTAGGAGGTATTGCTTCCTGTGATAATTAAAAATTAATAATGAAGTTTCAAAAAATAGAGCACAAAAGAGTCTCAAAATTATGTTAGGTGTGTATAAAGGGATCAGACTATCAAATTTGGATTTGACCTTCTTTCCCGTTTTCATCTACAAAAGCCATCATAAAGAGTACACCGGCTATAATGCTCTTATGCTCATAAAGAACACGTTTTCCTTCAGGAAAAGCTTTTTCAAAGGATAAACAATAAATTTACAAACGGCAATTTCCACTATCATGTCTAAAAGTTCCCAGTAAGTTTAATAGTGTCTATACGAAGTTCGTTCGATTTTATTAGGATAGGGAATGAAATCCAGGGGCTCATTCCTGAAAGAGTGCTGCAGTTTGAAAGTTTCAAGTGAATTCAATGAATGGGATTTGTCGCAAAGTCATAAAAAGTGTCGCATTCACTTGTAAGTGTCAACTCTTTTATGAAAATTGGGCCCAAACAAATTGATTCTTTTTTTTTCTCTTTCGTCTTCTTCTTCCTCCTCCTCCTCCTCCTCCTCCTTTTTCTCCTCCTCTTCCTCCTTGTCTTCTTCTTCTTTTTCTTTCTCCCCTTCTTCCAGTGTTGTAAATGTCAACTCTTTTATGAAAATTGGGCCCAAACAAATTGATTCTTTTTTTTTTTTTTCTCTTTCGTCTTCTTCTTCCTCCTCCTCCTTTTTCTCCTCCTCTTCCTCCTTGTCTTCTTCTTCTTCTTTTTCTTTTTCCCCTTCTTCCAGTGTTGTTTTGGTCACGCTACTGGGTCATTACTTACGTAAAACATAATTTTAATGATTTACATTTTTTTTTTCCACACCTCCTTAGTTCTCACCCACAATCTAATTCTATTTTCGTCCTAACATTCAAGTGCGAGTAGGTATGTAGTTTCACTGTTCTTCAACCTTTTGCTATTTTCTTTTACTACTCATGCTCTTTCTCTCTTCCCCCCTCACACTCTCGTTCGCTCTCAGCAAAAAGTGACACAAAATACGAAACTGATTCAAACCCCTGCAACTTTTTTAATATCGAAGAAAATGCAAACCGGATGATTTATCACACAGTTCAAACTGGAAAAGGAGTGATAATTCATATAAAATGTAGGGAAAAAATATTGAGGACAAAAAAATAAGGAGGTGATGAGGAATAATGTCACATATCAGATAACCTGCTCGGTACCAGAACCAGAGTAGAGGGAATTTTTCCAATGGGAAAATGGAAATTGTAGAAATGGGTTATCGAGTTATATTTGAGAAATGTCGAGTCATATTCGAGAAATGACATTTGTGACGACATGACGAGCATTCATGATTGTCACAATTAAAATGCCCCATGTTCAAAGAAGTGGGTTTATCAATGTCATCTGTGAAGAGGTAGAGTAAAAGGAGGTAGCTTAAAATTAACTAAACATGACCGAGTGATCGACTACTGGTGTAAAGTCGACTACTGGTACATTCACCCTATGTGAGTTGTAAGTTTTGAACCGAAATTTTTAGAGGATCAAAAATTACGAGTTGCTTATTTTTTGGGCGATTAGAAATTTGACTGTATTTCAAATTTATTTATAGGTGGTAGGTATACATATGTACCTCTTTATTTATTCATCATCATTAAATTATCGTCATTGTGAAATAAATAATAAATAGGTATCTTTTTTTTTTTTTTTTGGGAAAAAGTCATCTCCACTACCCATACCCTTTAGAAAAGGTTTTACACATCCACTAATATAAATAGTGAAGAGTACAAAGTCGCTCTTTTCCAAATAAACAAAGAGTCTTTGGCGTGTCCACTAAAAACGGAAATTTTGTACGTCCCACAAAAACTAGAGAGACAATGTTATGGAACCAAAGAGATGACATTCGAATTCCTCTGCCAAGAATTGAAAGAAAATCAAGGGAAGAAAATGAATACTTCTAATACCTTCTTCATTCTAAGTCTGCTGTTTTGGTATTCCAACTCTTGTGCTAACCATTTCTTTACTGAGATTGGCTCAAACGAAACCTCTTTCTCTAAGCTAGGCTAGTTTGGTACCAAACAAACCCACATACCAGTCACCCACCATCAACCTGTGGGTTAACAATGGAATCAAATACATACCTTCCACTGTAGCTTAAATGAAAATCCCATGAAGACAGAGTTAATCCTTGTTAATTTAAGTACACTGATCCAGAATCACACAACTCAACACCTATGCTATGTAAACACACAAACCTATGGGGTGAACTCACATTCAAAAACATTTCTCCAACCGTTTCCAAATGACAAGAACCATGTTGGAAATTGGTAAAATTAACGATTAACTAGGAAAAGTGAAAATATTGAAAGAAAACCCCACGGAAAAACACTTGGCTTGTCAACGGACTATCATTTTATTTTATTTTTTTTTCAACTGAAAAACTGAAATTTTTGTTTAGTTTTAGTTGAAAACTCCAGAATATATAAGACCTTGTTTAGACTGCGGGAGTAAAGGGACTTTTCAGTCTCATTCTGGCAGGATAAACAAGGTATATAAGTATATTCTATTCTATTCTAGGATTTCTAGGTAACTCCTTTCTCCCTCCCTTATCACTGAATCAATAAAATCGCCCATCAAGGATTTGGGAAAATTTCAACCCGGATCCCCGAGTTGCTGACAATGCGGAATGCGCTGACCACAATCCGGTATATATTCCTCAGAGCCAACGTTTCATTCTCCCTCCCTTATCACTGAATCAATAAAATCGCCCATCAAGGATTTGGGAAAATTTCAACCCGGATCCCCGAGTTGGTGACAATGCGGAATGCGTTGACCACAATCCGGTATATATTCCTCAGAGCCAACGTTTCATTTATTTTTTTTTTTTTTTTTTTTTTTTTGAGAAAAAGTCATCTCCACTACCCATACCCTTTAGAAAAGGTTTTACACATCCACTAATATGGACGTTAAGCATGGAATATGGAAATTAAGTTAAGCAAGGTTTATATACTTTTCTGTAAACTTTACCTATGAAATATATAAGACCTTGTTTAGCATGTATGCATCACCGATGTAGCTTCCTCAGGTAGAATCCCTGAGGCACGCGCCTACAATTTACAAAGCATGCGCTCAACCTCTGTGACTGAACCCTTTCTTAACAAACACATTAGTTTGAGGATAAATAAGGGGTATTTCAGAGCTACTTGTTGGATTTTTACGAATGAGTGACAGTGGTCATGCAGAGAAATTACGAGACCAAGATGGTTGTAAACTTGCCAAATGTTTGCAAACATAGTTGTTTAGACTGCGGGAGTAAAGGGACTTTTCAGTCTCATTCTGGCAGGATAAACAAGGTATATTCTATTCTATTCTAATATAAATAGTGAAGAGTGCAAAGTCGCTCTTATCCTTATCAAATGAACAAAGAGTATTTGGCATGTCCACTAAAAACGGAAATTTTGTACGTCCCACAGAAACTAGAGACACAAGGTTATGGAACCAAAGAGATGACATTCGAATTCCTCTGCCAAGAATTGAAAGAAAATCAAGGGAAGAAAATGGAACCAAAGAGATGACATTCGAATTCCTCTGCCAAGAATTGAAAGAAAATCAAGGGAAGAAAATGGAACCAAAGAGATGACATTCGAATTCCTCTGCCAAGAATTGAAAGAAAATCAAGGGAAGAAAATGAAAAAAAGGAGGAGGAGGAGGAGGAGGAGGAGGAGGAGGAGGAGAGAAAAAAGTATAACGAAATCGTAATTCACTTTGCCAAAACTGTCTCCTGTGTTCCTGGTGTCAATGTATGCACGTGAACATTGTCAGAGGAATAAAATACTCGCATGTGGTTAGTAATGTTTGATTTGTAGCTAGAGCAGTAAATGTATCACGGTTAGTGTGATAGCTATTAGTTTCCTATAGTGATTTTTGTAAAGACTTTAACCCATCTCATGTGGCGATGGCGACTTTTCCTCTCCAATAAAGGTGTGTCCAAACACAGTCAACCAGCCGTCGATCGACGAGCTGAATCTCTGTTAAAATACTCGCATGTGGTTAGTAATGTTTGATTTGTAGCTAGAGCAGTAAATGTATCACGGTTAGCGTGATAGCTATTAGTTTCCTATAGTGATTTTTGTAAAGACTTTAACCCATCTCATGTGGCGATGGCGACTTTTCTTCTCCAATAAAGGTGTGTGCAAACAGTCGACCGGCGAGCTGAATCTCTGTTATCGGCACAGTTTGAACGGTTGAGTCGACATCGATCTACGGCTGGTCGACTATGTGGCCGAGGCGTGGTGAGGTTTTCGAAGTTAGACAATCCGTCCCAGTTCCAGTCACCAGTAGAGCGGCGTAGCGACGCGGAGGAGAGATGCAAGCCAGAGACGGACACAGTCGACCCTGTGGAAAGTCCAAGTCAACTGTGGAACCGGAGTTGAACCATCGTGTAGTGCGAGCTGCAAAGACATCCAAAGGAGTTGCCGATTTTCAACCGTCAAGTTGCCCAGAGAACATTCATGTCCATAGTGTGCGTGGCATGTATGACAGTGACAGCCTAATCATTCGTGGAAAAGTGAACCAACGAGATTGTAACATTCTCATAGACACTGCTGCCGTCAGATCAATACTGAGACGTGACATCCTGGCTGAGACAAATTTGAAGAATCCCGACAAGTACACC
>NW_007378310.1:129774-131265 GCF_000475195.1 Diaphorina citri | reverse complement strand
ATATAAAGTATCCATTTAAAAGTCTATGCATATAATATAATGATTTGTAATTGAGTTTTTTATAATTAAGATCTTATAGGAATTTTACTTGCACAAAGAAAGTATTCTTATAGGTATGTATAAATACCAGTCTGGGTATCGCTCTTTCGCCTTTTTAATGGTAAAATCACGCACATATTCCGATAAATTGGAATTCAACATTTACTAACTTACTCTTTATTTACAAACACCTCATTTTTACTTACGTATCTAAATATCTATATATCTAATTATACGTAAGTACTTGAGCATTAGTCTAAAATAATCAAAATCTGCACCCCTTCTTTGACAAGCATAGTGAGGTGTTTAATCAAACTTTGGAAATGTTTTATTTCAGATTATATATACCTTTATTGACTTGTCATGTTTAATATTCGGTTAATGTTCTCCCACCATTTAGACGACGTAGTTACTTTTGTTAACTATATTGGAGATAAATATTTGGGAATTGCAATAAAAAAAATTAAAAATAAATTCATGGAATGGTTGAGATGTTTTATTATAGTAGTTAGGCATAAGAGTTATGGTATTGGGTCATTATTAAAACGTACAGAGACTATGTTTGTTGAACGGTCGTATACATTTATTAAAACGATAAGTGGGGAATTTATTGGTATTATTTTTTAACATAAGACCTTGTTTAGACTGCGGGAGTAAAGGGACTTTTCAGTCTCATTCTGGCAGGATAAACAAGGTATATTCTATTCTATTCTATTCTAGGTAACTCCTTTCTCCCTCCCTTATCACTGAATCAATAAAATCGCCCATCAAGGATTTGGGAAAATTTCAACCCGGATCCCCGAGTTGCTGACAATGCGGACTGCGCTGACCACAATCCGGTATATATTCCTCAGAGCCAACGTTTCATTTTGACTATTCCTCACGTTCAGACTTGTAGCATATATGCTAGGCCATTGCGCTGACCGTGACAACACAGTATCGTTACCACCGTCCGTCACATGAACTGGTGACACCGAGGTGACGTTGAACAGATAGTTTTCCACCCGACGGAGAATAACAGTGATGTACTTGTCCGCGGAGAGGTCTTTGATATTCTGGGTAATGTTGAGGAAGCTGATGT
Organism: Diaphorina citri; assembly: GCF_000475195.1. Lineage (NCBI taxonomy): Eukaryota > Metazoa > Arthropoda > Insecta > Hemiptera > Psyllidae > Diaphorina > Diaphorina citri. The sequence continues at coordinate 130,145 of NW_007378310.1, read as the reverse complement.
CATTGTAACCTTCCACACTGGCGCTGCGAAGCTTGAAGTCCAGGATGAACTGGTCTCCTTCATAGATGTTGAGTTGTTCTTTGGCAATAGAGTCTTTGTACAGGTAGACGACGCCATCACCATATACGGTGCGAGCGGAGAAGGTAATGGGTAGGATGGAAAACACTGAGATCAGCAGGAGACAGGCGCAACTTAAAGCAGTCATTGCTGATTACTGATGAGGACGGTGTTTTGGAGAGGTTGGAGAACAAAGTAACAAATTGAAGAAAGATTGACTGAAAAAATTCCGATGACACTGTCAGATGCTGGTTATTTTTATTGTTCCTTATATTGGATACAGATATACCCACACCTAATTTGAAATCACCAAT
>NW_007378310.1:75991-127663 GCF_000475195.1 Diaphorina citri | reverse complement strand
GATGATGATGCAAGAAAGAGAACTGAAGAGGGGGAGGGGTATAGTGGTATACCCGTATGCCGAGAGTTTCCGAACGAAAACCCGAATATCTACGACTCGCTCGCCTACTCGACTCTCGAGTGAGAAATCGGCGCGGTGTAATTTCCAGGAATAAATATTCAACTCGATTAATTTCCACTCGAGTTGGAAAATAATCGAGTAGAAAATAATCGAGTTGAAAAATCTCACTCGAGTCCCATCACTACGACCGAGCTATTGGTGCTGGCTTAGTTGTGTTTGATTCCCACCCAGGGCAGATTTTATCACAAACATATAAGGTGTGTTTTTGGTACATACAGCTGGCTTTTTCATATCCTGTCTTTTTCTCTCTTTGAATTTGGGGCAATAAGACCTCAACAGTTTTTACTATCAAACCTCATGAAAAAAAAAGGAGAAAAAAAAAAAAAAAAAAAAAAAAAAGGCTAGCCCAGTTAACTTGGAGGATAGCTTAAGTGCTAGCTTGCCTGTTTGATTCCCACCTGGGGTGAACTTTATCCTGCTCAGATGTCTGGCTTTCTCCTATCCTGTCCTTCTTGGATTTGACAAAAACTCTGTTCTTAAGTTCTTTCCTAATTCTGTGAACTGTAGACCTCACTCAGACTCTTGCCTAATCTGAGACTAAGCCTCCTCTTTTCATAATCATAATTTTGATTTTGTCCTATAGATTTATCTAGAATTAGTATCAAGTGTTTATTATGAAACTCAAAGGATTTACTGGAGGTTTAAATTCGAGGACCAAAAATGGACCCTGCTCATTGTATTGACCCCAATTGATGTTTTAAGGTCATGTAGATACCAAATTAAACAAACATCCAAACAAAAAGCAAATCTGTTGAATTAAAACACAAACTTTATTCCCCTTTGAAAACCCTTTTAAAAAAAAAAAAAAAAAAAAAAAAAAAAAAATGCTTGTGGACATGTCGTTCGCGCTGTCACAAAGAGAGTTTAAACTCAGATTAAGCTATCTGATTCCCTGATTTTTTTAAGCTAATCAGATTGCTTAAATCGAGATTAAAACTTAAACGAAGTTTAAACTCACTTTGTGGACCCGGTCCTAATAAAATTACTTGTTTACCTATGGCCTACTTAGGGCCGGGCTTTTTTCGCACATGGGAAGTGAACCTTAGCTTCTCGAAAATGATAGGGACCTCTCACACTGGAAGTGACCAAAAAGAATGGAGCAGTTGCATTTGGGTAAAAATTATTAATAAAAGGTCGATATCTACGTAAAAAGTAGTGAAAAACCTAGAAGTCGTAGAAGAAAAAGAAAAATTCCGTTGGTCCTCATTTTTCCTGCTCTATAACTTTGAAACATCACCCAAGTAAGCGCAACGGATCTATTCTGAGAATTTCAGGCGGCTCGAGGGGCTTCGCGTGACACAGGGCCACCAGAAATTTCTTGGCCAGAAAGCCAATGTGTGAGTGACCCTATTGGAGTATGTAGGAGGGAGAGAGAGAGAGAGAGAGAGAGAGAGAGATTATCACCTCTGAGGTTGAAGTGACTGTTTGGGTACTCATTGTGCAAAGTGATATACTTCTTATCTCTCTTATCAGTTATCATTTTTATTTCAGGTGTGTCCTTTCATGTTTTGCAACAAAAAAATGTGTTATTAGTACCAGCCGAGTTATCTTCGAAGGTAACGCGTGTGCCTTGTAAGCGTTAGGTCGCGGGTTCGTTTCCCGCCCGGGTGGGATTTAATCCTAAACACATCAGGTTGGTTCTCGGAACGGCTGGCTTTCTCCTGTCCTGTCTTCCTTCTCTCTTCGATTTCGGGACGATAAGACCTTAGCAGTTGCAGTTCCCTCTGTCAAACCTCTTGAAAGTTTAAAGTATATGAAGACTTCACGTCACGTCTCATCGTATTGAGTGTTTAATCGACTGAACAAAGTGAATTCTACGTTTTTTTTTTTTTTTTTTTTTTTTTAAAAATTTTTTTAAAACCCCCCCCGGAACACTTTTTTTTTTTCCATTTAGGTTTTTTCCCAAAAAACCTCTCAGGAGAGCCCCTGCGGGGCAGATAGATGATGCCAAAAAGTCCCGAGTCGACCAGCGACGCATCGAACCCAGCACTGCAGTATCCCAGCTCAATGTCGCAAGTAAAAACAACCCTGTCTAAAGTTGGATCTCGTTGCTCCGGCCTCGGTAGAGTTGTGTACCCTTACCTAATTTATTTTGGAAAGTTTGGCCAGAGGCTAGATTATTTATCCAAATATGGGCGCGCTTTTTTCTCCCTCCAAGCACACATAAAAAACGTTCTAAAAATATTTGTACCCAAATGCCCCAGCGTACGACATAATGAGCTACGGTAAGAAGGCTCCTTCTTTTACTGAACCTCGGTATGCATATGAAACATTGTTTTAGACGTTTCCCGAACTTTCGAGAACAATAAAGGGAGCGGGCAGGGTTTAGGGCGCATGACTTTCCCTTCTGATTAGAGGGGAGGGAGCTTTTCTCCTTTTCAGGAGGAGGCAGGGGGTGAGAGGGTAATAACGGAGAGGGAGGGGAGAAAAAGTCTGAAATTTACAACGCTGAACGCCAGGTTTGAGTCATTGTTTTCGTTAACGAAAAATTGCAACGTTAGGTAGCCGGTACTCATTGTAAATTACGTAGGTACCGGACCTAACATTATGTGACATTTAATTCCGTCGAAAATGGTTGAACCAATGAGATTCGCTTGACAGGTAAACATACGAAACAACAATTTTTTTGTTTTTTTTTTTTTTTTTTTTTTTTTTTTTTTTTTTTTTTTTTTTTAAGAGGTTTGACAGAGGGAACTTTAACTGCTATGGTCTTATCGTCCCGAAATCGAGGAGAGAAGGAAGACAGGATAGGAGAAAGCCAGCCGTTTCCGAGAACGAACATTATCCCATCAGGATAAAATCCGCCCCGGGCGGGAATCGAACCCGCGGCCTAGCGCTTACAAGGCAGACGCACTACCAACTAAGCTAACTAGGCTGGTTGACTGAATTAAAAGTCGCATAATCGAATATAACTCCGCCTGAGTAGGACCAAATAAAGCCAGCAGCACGCGATTGTCCAGATGGTCCCTCATCCGAATAACAACCAAGTACAACGTTGCTTAACACCACTGCGATGGAGTCAACATACTAGACCCCCTGGAAAACTCAAGTGAAACACTTTGATTACTAAGAACACACCAGTGAATGACTAAATGCTCTGAAAATAGGACTAGAGCGTTTAACGTGTTAAAGAATAAGGGGCAAGCATGAAAGTTTAATAGTGTGAGATGATGAAGTCCGATTTATATAAGGGTACATGTGTCAAATGAAGCCAATCATCTCATCTCTTATCATTTTGAGGTTTTTCGAACATGAGTGCAGACCTCCAGACTGCAGAGTCTTCCTCATTAGATGGGGACAAATACCTAAACAGATAACACCTGAAAGATTCTGGTCAACTTAGAAAGATATTTATATGTATGTAGGTACATCTATTTTGTTGGATATATTTTAAATATTATATTAATTTAATTACACAAGGGACTAGTAGATATATGTATACCTATTTAATTACAGAAATGAGACCTGTTCAGCGTCCACCCACGGCTTTTAGAGTTGCATCCATCACGTCGTGAATTCCTTGGAACTTGGAACCGCTTGATTTAACCCTTGACAAAGTTCAGGACAGCTCTCTTCAGTTGTTAGAGTTGGATCCATCACGTCGTGAATTCCTTGGAACTTGGAACCGCTTGATTTAACCCTTGACAAAGTTCAGGACAGCTCTCTTCAGCTTCAGTTGTGCAGTCCCCAATTAGCAGCAGTAGGTATAACCAAAACTGAGTAGGTACATTAGGTCTCTGTGGAACTCGGTACCTCATCCCATCCTAAACTCTCTTTCTTTCCAGTCTTTCAAAGCCTCCTTAACAGAAGCAGTCAGCGAAGGGTTATTTTCCTCCTAATGTCCCTCTCAGATGACGGCCTGGTCGCAGTATTTCAAATAGATGATCTCCAAAATTCCAGTCGACAGCGAGCATCGAACCCAGCACTGCAATATCGCACTCATTTGTTCGGCAAAGTAAAAACTAACCTCCTGTCTAAAGTTGGATCTCGTTGCTCTCGGCTCTCGGTATGTAGTTGTGTACCTACCTATGTTATTCTTGAAAGTTTGGCGCAACTCTACATTATTTATCAAATATCGCGCCTTTTTTTTCTCCCTCACAAGGACACACAAAAAACTTCTGAAAAATATTTGTACCCAAATTCCCCAGCGTACGACTATAAGAGCTTACGGTAAAGGCTCGCTTTCTCTACTGAACTCTATCGTATGGAAACATTGTAGACGTTTTCTCTGAACTTTTTCGGAGAAAAAAAGGAGCGCATGGTGTAGGGGCGCATGAGCTTTCTCCTCTCTGATAGAGGGGAGGGGGAGCTTTCTCCTTTCAGAGAGAGCGGAGGGGGGGAGAGGGTGAATAACGAGGGGAGGGGAGGGAGAAAAAGTCTTGAAGGTTTAGCACGTTGAACGCCGGGTTTTGGAGTCATCTTGTTTTTCCGTTAACAAAAAATTCAACGTAGGTAGGTACCTAATTGATATCTGTATCGTAGGTATTCGATTATGTGACTTTTAATTCATCCCAAATCATCTAAGAAGTCTATTTTTCTCCACGGAGAACCATGCTTTATTAAACAATCAAATCTTGCGTTCTTATTGGGACACCCTTTACTTACAATGTTACGTATGTAATAGGTACCCCCAAATCTCAGGAGGAAAAGAGGTATCAATACATTTCCAATCAAATTAATCTCTTGTGAGCTTCTTATTGGGACACCCTTTACTTACAATGTTACGTATGTAATAGGTACCCCCAAATCTCAGGAGGAAAAGAGTTTAAGTTAAGTATCAATACATTTCCAATCAAATTAATCTCTTGTGAGCAAATTTCATCTAATACTAATAGGTAATAAAATAGATTTAAACATGTGTCGTTTCAATGATCAAGCAATGATAAATTACCTTTATTCGGGAATTTCCATTGTTGATGTCATCACTCTCATTCATGATGAGCTTTCAGAACCAAGTAGCCATTTGGTTTTAGGATTCCCTTTCGTGTCATTTTCCGTTTTGGTGACGAGAAATGGCCTCGATGATCAAGTAATTTTACCCCCCTAGACTACTTTCTGTGAGGGTGTCTAATCTGTCTAAAGTCACATCACAGGTTTACAACAACAAACCCACACCCACTAAAGAATTGAAAAGTGAAATTGAACGCTGCATCAACAGATAGAGCCTGGTTTCTTCAAATTTGTCATCGAAAATTTTGTCAACTGGGAATGAATGTACCATCAATGTCGAGGATGCTATCGATCTGATTATTTTTCCAGACAAAATTTTAGGATGTTTACTTCCCAAATCATCTAAGAAGTCTATTTTTCTCCACGGAGAACCATGCTTTATTAAACAATCAAATCTTGCGTTCTTATTAGGACACCCTTTACTTATAATGTTACGTATGTAATAGGTACCCCCAAATCTCAGGAGGAAAAGAGTTTAAGTTAAGTATCAATAGATTTCCAATCAAATTAATCTCTTGTGAGAAAATTTCATCTAATAGGTAATAAAATAGATTTAAACATGTGTCGTTTCAATGATCAAGCAATGATAAATTACCTTTATTCAGGGGTTTCCATTGTTGATGTCATCACTCTCATGCATGATGAGCTTTCAGAACCAAGTAGCCATTTGGTCGACTGATCTAATCCAAATGGCAACTAACCTCAAGTTGGTCTCTTAGTGCGAAAAGATAACAAGCTGTCCGTCCGTCCGGGAATTTTTTCAGCCCGTATTGATTAGAGAAAATCAGTACCTATGTACCTACCTAATTTGTTTAATATTCAGTTTACCTATTATTATTCTTGATTTGATTTTTTGATTTTACTTTTTGTAGTCATAAAAACAAAAATTAGAAAAATAAATGTAAGCAGGTGGGCCAATAAATGGTACGTTTTTTAGGTGGGCGAATAAATGGTAGGACTTACCCTATCTTGTATCTAGGTAAGTACATACATACTAACTGAATCTAATCTGCAGGTCATATTTAGGGGGGCCGGGCCTCCCTTTGGACTTCCTCAACTATGGCGTGGACTCCGAAAATTTGGATACGGCCCTGAATAGCTAGATAAAGGTGGGCGAATAAATGGTAGGACTTACCCTATCTTGTATCTAGGTAAGTACATACATACTAACTGAATCTAATCTGCAGGTCATATTTTAGGGGGGCCGGGCCTCCCTTTGGGCTTCCTCAACTATGGCGTGGACTCCGAAAATTTAGATACGGCCCTGAATAGCTAGATAAATGTAGATTGTGCTAAGGAAGATCAAAAGGTCGTACGCGTATGCATATACATACTTGTTCCTGAGCTAGATAAATGTAGATGGTGCTAAGGAAGATCAAAAGGTCGTACGCGTATGCATATGCTTGTTCCTGCTGATATTCACGGGATACATTAGATACTATGTATGTAGTTGGTTGACGGGAAAAACACACAATTATTTAAATATTTACATACGATGAAATCGCATTTGAGTATTTATATCTCGCGGAACCCTTGCCGTCAGCTCGCGGAACCCCTAGGTTCCGCGGAACACCAATTAAGAAACACTCCGTCCACTATACCTTTTATTATTAGTAATAATAAAGGAAGGACGGACTAAAAATTCACCTTGCTGAAAACGTCAACGACAGATAAAGAGGGCTTTATTGCTTTAGATAATATAAATCGGCAAATAAACTACTTGATATGAATTATCTTTTAATCGCCAAAGATATGGAGCAAATACAGCACAAACTTCTATTTCTAGTTCTAGCAATCCAAATAGTAGACATGCTTCTGGTAAAAGGAGGAAGCCGAAACTCCGAAAGGTATAAACTTGCCAAAGATATGGAGCAAATACAGCACAAACTTCTATTTCTAGTTCTAGCAATCCAAATAGTAGACATGCTTCTGGTAAAAGGAGGAATCCGAAACTCCGAAAGGTATAAACTTAGAGAGAAAGGAGCAGCATTTAGGTTGTTCCGTAAAAATTAATGGTATGTAGGGTAAGTGTACCATTTATTCGCCCACCTAAAAAACGTACCATTTATTGGCCCACCTGTACCATACGCCATAATATATAAGTCTAACCGTTATGTCGCTATAGCTGAAAACCGCCAAAAAAACGGTCGAAATCTGTCCAAAAGCGGTCAAAATACCGCCAAGAGCAGCAACTAGTCCAGGATGAACTGGTCTCCTTCATAGATGTTGAGTTGTTCTTTGGCAATAGAGTCTTTGTACAGGTAGACGACGCCATCACCATATACGGTGCGAGCTGAGAAGGTAATGGGTAGGATGGAAAACACTGAGATCAGCAGGAGACAGGCGCAACTTAAAGCAGTCATTGCTGATTACTGATGAGGACGGTGTTTTGGAGAGGTTGGAGAACAAAGTAACAAATTGAAGAAAGATTGACTGGAAAAATTCCGATGACACTGTCAGATGCTGGTTATTTTTATTGTTCCTTATATTGGATACAGATAAGATTTCCTGCAATAAGGATTACTTACTTGAAATAAAGAGGATTTCATATTGCTGAGCATGGGAAACAGAGTGTTCTTTAGTTCAAACTTTAGTTTAGTTCAAACTTTAGTTCACACAACTGCACGGTCTGCAAAACATCCCAAACTTGCCAATAAGTAAAGATCAATTAAATAGATACTATTATTGATAGGTGCCTAATAAAAACGATAAGTACAAAACTGAGAAGAACTAAGAACAAAACTGATTTGCAAAACAATCAATGTAGGTAGTTCCATTTCACATAATGATTGCAATGAACAATTTACATAAATATGCTAGTATGAAACTCATATCCGATAATAATATAATACCTACATAATGTGTAATGAGCCTTTATCTGATAATATAATAAGCCTTTATCTCAGGTAATCTCAGGTTCTAGTTCAAGTTCTGGATCACATGGGATTGGAGGCTGTACAAAGAGTATGTACCTACGTAATAAGTCTAATCCCAGGAAATTAAATTTCCACACATGGCCTTGACGCTCTTGGCGGAAATAAGTAAATGAACAAATTATTTTTAATCAGCGGCGATAGCACTTTGAATGCACCATTGCATCAGTTCCTATAGTCCCATCTTCCCAAAGGTTCACTGAAGATAAGCGATGTTGATATCCGGTTGAGTGATCATCTGGGCAATCACGTGGAGCTGCCAGACCTTTGGTTCCTATCCCTACACCCAACTATTTGTGTTTGGTGCTAAGCTGTTACCATTATTTCCTGCAATAAGGATTACTTACTTGAAATAAAGAGGATTTCATATTGCTGAGCATGGGAAACAGAGTGTTCTTTAGTTCAAACTGACGTTACACAACTGACGGTCTGCAGAACATCCCAAACTTGCCAATAAGTAAAGATCAATTAAATAGATACTATTATTGATAGGTGCCTAATAAAAACAATAAGTAAAAAACTGAGAAGAACTAAGAACAAAACTGATTTGCAAAACAATCAATGTAGGTAGTTCCATTTCACATAATGATTGCAATGAACAATTTTCATAAATATGCTAGTATGAAACTCATATCCGATAATAATAATTATAATACCTATATAATGAGCCTTTATCTGATAATATAATAAGCCTTTATCTCAGGTAATCTCAGGTTATAGTTCAAGTTCTGGATCACATGGGTTTGGAGGCTGTACAAAGAGTATTGTAGGTACGTAATAAGTCTAACCCCAGGAAATTAAATTTCCACACATGGCCTTGACGCTCTTGGCGGAAATAAGTAAATGAACAAATTATTTTTAACCAGCGGAGATAGCACGTTGAATGCACCATTGCATCAGTTCCCATAATCCCATCTTCCCAAAGGTTCACTGAAGATAAGCAGATAATATAATAAGCCTTTATCTCAGGTAATCTCAGGTTCTAGTTCAAGTTCTGGATCACATGGGATTGGAGGCTGTACAAAGAGTATTGTACGTAATAAGTCTAATCTCAGGAAATTAAATTTTCCACACATGGCCTTGACGCTCTTGGCGGAAATAAGTAGGTAAATGAACAAATTATTTTTAACCAGCGGCGATAGCACTTTGAATGCACCATTGCATCAGTTCCTATAATCCCATCTTCCCAAAGGTTCACTGAAGATAAGCAATGTTGATATCCGGTTGAGTGATCATCTGGGTAATCACGTGGAGCTGCCAGACCTTTGGTTCCTATCCCTACACCCAACCCTTTGTGTTTGGTGCTAAGCTATTACCATTACATAGTTTGAAGATTTTAGAAATCTTCAGTAACTTGTTAGGTGTTTTCCATTGATGTTTTTCGGAGGTTTATTCAGCCCGGCCTCCATGTTAATTGAGATTTGCATTCCAGGATGGCATGGGTAGCCATTCCCTACAGCTGGAAAATGAAATAATAAAAGGACAAAATTGCAAGCGAAAAGTGACTTGTATTTAGATTTAAGTAGGTACAATAAAAATAATATTAACCAAATTACATCTAAATAATTATCTAATAATTTCTCTGAAATGCCCCGTATACGAGAATATCAAAGGTCAGATTATGAAATTAATGTTGTTCCAATTTACCCTTAATATTTATTTTTCCACGTTAAATATTTAAAGTCAATATTTAAGGGTATTTGAGTAAATTTAGAGTGTATGGCCGCCATACACGCCCTACATGGACGCTACGCCACTTAATTATCTAATAATTTCTCTGAAATGCCCCGTATACGAGAATATCAAAGGTCAGATTACGAAATGTTGTTCCAATTTTCCCCTATTATTTATTTTTCCACACCATTTTTTGTACGATTTAGTTTCTCGATTCAAGTCTAATTTGACAATTGTCGGCAAACTGGGATGTCATAACTGCGAAACTCAAATATTAGGCGAGCGAGGAAAAGTTTTCTCTCCCGCAGTCTCTGCGCTCTGTGTATTTCTTATGGTGATTTTAGCGATCGAAAATTGATCATATCTCAGGATCGGTTTAGCATTTCGCAAAATCCTTTCTTATTGCACACTAGACCATAAAAGGAATATTCCTACCAAATTTTAGCTTTCTAGGTGTTGTGGTTCTAGAGATAGAGCGATCAGTGTGTGAAATGTGAATGAGTGAATGGATCTCGTTCTTATAATATAAGATTGATACGTAGACATACCTGTATTTTGTTTCATGATTTGTCCTCTTGGAGTAAAAATCCTATTCTAAATGGCAAATTTATCTAGATAATTTTATTCGATTGACAGTCTTCTCAATTAAATCCACCGGGGCAAATCGACAGCCGCAAAACTCGAGAAAGATTAAATAGTGCCAAAGATAAAAATATAATAGGGTTGTAAAACTAAACAGATCATATATCAATGCAAAACGAAAACTAACAAAATAATTACTTACTCTGAACATTTTTCCCTAATCCGGGATTTATGGATTTCCTGGAGTTACATAGGTATTCATAAATATGAGGAGAAAAAAATGTCAATTTGGTATAATTTACTTCCTTTTACATTATCATCTACTGAGAATTTATTTTGATTTTTTTTTTCTTCCTCTTACTTAAGGTATATTATATGGATAAATGAATAATTATTAAACTCCAAGCTTTTCACTTATGTAGTGGACATTATGAAAATACTCCCAACAAGCACTTTAAAGAGCCGTCAGTGGAAAGGGTGTTTAAAATAATAATATCCATCAGAAGACTATTCCAAAGGCGTTCTGCTCAAATATGGAAAGAATTCGAATAGGCCAAGCCCCCAAAGTTCTATGAAATAGAATTTCAAGTGCTCTTACTTAGAGTGTTTGAGATCTTGCTGCGTTCTCTCTTCGCTTTCTGGACGATAAGACCTTAGCAGTTACAGTTCCCTGTATGCAACCTCTTTAAAGAAAGAAGAAGAAAAATAGATATGGACCCTGTCATAGGTATAATATTTTATTTCCATACAATGAGATAAGAAATTACAATCATATTTATTACCAGTTCATACATGGGCTGTATTTTCCTTGTGGCTTTTATTTTTTATAATTTAGTTTAAATAGGAATTTAGTTTAAAAAGTTAAAACTAGGTGGTGTGGGAGCTCCTGAAGACAAAACCTCAGAAGTTTTTCGAGATCTAATATGGCGTTGGGAGTTGTCAGTTGACGTTATCCGTTTGCATAGCTCAACTAATTTTCCACAAGGAAAATACGGCCATTCTAAAAACACATTTATAATTTTATTATTTTATACAAACTGGATTTTTGAACAACCATGCTTGAAAACGACTGCAACCATGCATGATGAGCTTTCAGAACCAAGTAGCTGCTAGATAAATGTAGATGGTGCTAAGGAAGATCAAAAGGTCGTACGCGTATGCATATGCTTGTTCCTGCTGATATTCACGGGATACATAGATACTATGTATGTAGTTGGTTGACGGGAAAAACACACAATTATTTAAGTATTTACATACGATGAAATCGCATTTGAGTATTTGAGGAAGTACCTAAGAAGAATTTTGTTTTGACAGTGAACTTGAGATAAATAAAGGGTGTCCCAATAAGAACGCAAGATTTGAAAGGGTCATAACTTTTTTATGCGTTGTTTTATCTTGCCGAATCTTTGACAGATTGATTGTAAACATATCAAAATTAGTCATTATGGAGTCTAAAACGGTTCAACAACGCGTTAACATAATAAAATCGACAAATTATCACTTTTCCACGAGAATTTTTCTAGTCGTAATCGTGTCATTTTCCGTTTTGGTGACGAGAAATGGCCTCGATGATCAAGTAATTTTACCCCCCTAGACTACTTTCTGTGAGGGTGTCTAAAGTCACAGGTTTACAACAACAAACCCACACCCACTAAAGCATTGAAACGTTGATCAAGTAATTTTACCCCCCTAGACTACTTTCTGTGAGGGTGTCTAAAGTCACAGGTTTACAACAACAAACCCACACCCACTAAAGAATTGAAACGTGAAATTGAACGCTGCATCAACAGATAGAGCCTGGTTTCTTCAAATTTGTCATCGAAAATTTTGTCAACTAGGAATGAATGTACCATCAATGTCGAGGATGCTATCGATCTGATTATTTTTCCAGACAAAATTAGAGCCTGGTTTCTTCAAATTTGTCATCGAGAATTTTGTCAAATGGGAATGAATGTACCATCAATGTCGAGGATGCTATCGATCTGACTATTTTTCCAGACAAAATTTTAGGATGTTTACTTCCCAAATCATCTAAGAAGTCTATTTTTCTCCACGGAGAACCATGCTTTATTAAACAATCAAATCTTGCGTTCTTATTGGGACACCCTTTACTTACAATGTTACGTATGTAATAGGTACCCCCAAATCTCAGGAGGAAAAGAGTTTAAGTTAAGTATCCATACATTTCCAATCAAATTAATCTCTTGTGAGCAAATTTCATCTAATTATCTAATAGGTAATAAAATAGATTTAAACATGTGTCGTTTCCATGATCAAGCAATGATAAATTACCTTTATTCAGGGGTTTCCATTGTTGATGTCATCACTCTCATTCATGATGAGCTTTCAGAACCAAGTAGCCATTTGGTTTTAGGATTCCCTTGCTTCCAGTCTAATTTGACAATTGTCGGCAAACCTTGATGTGGTTACCATTTCCAACACGACCTGCTCCATATTAGCACATGTAGGAGATGGTAGGATTCGATAGTTTCGTAATATTGTCGACGCGACAGTTTTCATCTGAAGCATGGCGTATTTTTTTTGTTTTTTTTTTTTTTTTTTTTTTTTTTTTTTTTTTTTTTTTTTTTTAAGAGGTTTGACAGAGGGAACTTTAACTGCTATGGTCTTATCGTCCCGAAATCGAGGAGAGAAGGAAGACAGGATAGGAGAAAGCCAGCCGTTCCGAGAACGAACATTATCCCATCAGGATAAAATCCGCCCCGGGCGGGAATCGAACCCGCGGCCTAGCGCTTACAAGGCAGACGCACTACCAACTAAGCTAACTAGGCTGGTTGACTGAATAAAAAGTCGCATAATCGAATATAACTCCGCCTGAGTAGGACGAAATAAAGCCAGCAGCACGCGATTGTCCAGCTGGTCACTCATCCGAATAACAACCAAGTACAACGTTGCTTAACACCACTGCGATGGAGTCAACATACTAGACCCCCTGGAACATCATGTGACGAGCAAAACTCATAGTGTTGTCAGAAGTGTTTGATGCCGCAATTTCTCTCACAATGTTCCTGCTGTATCCTCGGATCACCTCTTCAAGCTTTGATTCGGCTTTGGTTAATCCCAACAGCTTGCTTACAATGTCGAACGACAATATGGGGTTCAGAACTCGCATTTGGATGGACTGAAAATAGGAAGTAATCCTTCATATCATTCTGAAATTTCTGAGACAAAGATCCCAGATTCAGAGCGTTTAACGTGTTAAAGAATAAGGGGCAAGCATGAAAGTTTAATAGTGTGAGATGATGAGGTCCGATTTATATAAGGGTACATGGTCCGCCCCGGGCGGGAATCGAACCCGCGGCCTAGCGCTTACAAGGCAGACGCACTACCAACTAAGCTAACTAGGCTGGTTGACTGAATTAAAAGTCGCATAATCGAATATAACTCCGCCTGAGTAGGACCAAATAAAGCCAGCAGCACGCGATTGTCCAGATGGTCACTCATCCGAATAACAACCAAGTCCAACGTTGCTTAACACCACTGCGATGGAGTCAACATACTGGACCCCCTGGAGTTGCTTACAATGTCGAACGACAATATGGGGTTCAGAACTCGCATTTGGATGGACTGAAAATACGAAGTAATCCTTCATATCATTCTGAAATTTCTGAGACAAAGATCCCAGATTTTCCTTTTGAATTATTATTATTTTTTTTTTTATTTTTTTTTTTTTTAAAGAATACTTTTCATTTATTTACATAAATAAATCATACATTACAACAAATAACAGTAATAATTAAAAAAAAAATAATGATATTGATATTGGTAACACTAATAATGTCTTGGGAACTTCATCGTAAAATTTATGTATAGGTAGGTATGTACTTAAACTAAACTACAAAGTTTTTGTATTAGAAAGAAGACTTTATGGGCGAATTTCAAGATTCAAGACTTTCCTTTGAATCTTGAAACCTTTTCTTTCGCAGTGCTACTCCCTATAAGCATTTTCTCAATTATTGTTCAAGTTATAATACCTACCCAGCTACCTACCTATTTGATGTAACCTATAATAACGAGCTTAGATTTAATTTACATGTAAAATGTCCATCATGGCTTTGACTACAGGATGATCATTGAACTCCTGAGCTTTGGGATTCTCCCCCAGTGTACTTCTGATAACCATGTCAAATGTTGCCAAGTTGAGCATTGTCCCGGGATAGAAACTTTCTCCTTTCTCCATGAGAGGCCGAATTTTGTCCACAAGAATATTGGTCTCCTCATAGAAACTTTCTCCTTTCTCCATGAGAGGCCGAAATTTGTCCACAAGAATATTGGTCTCCTCGCATTGTCCCGGGATAGAAACTTTCTCCTTTCTCCATGAGAGGCCGAAATTTGTCCACAAGAATATTGGTCTCCTCGAAGAATATGCAGGTGTAGGTTTTGATCAGTGAATGATGGAAACTAGGGGCGAGCATTTTCCTATCCGCTCGCCATTTTTCTACTGATGAATATCCCAATACACCATCTTGAAACAGAGATGATAGCTTCTCGTAGAAGTTGGCTTTGTGGAGAATTTTATTGAGAACGAAATAGGTGGGATTGGCATCCAGACTGAAAATGAAGAATTCTGCACCGTAGAAACATTGTGCCATCCGCTCCCCAAGTGATCTGAAGAAAAAAATGGAGATAAATGAAATGCAGAATAAATTTGTTGCTATTCTTTGTAACCTACCTATAAGGTGTATTTGGAGATGGCCAACCAATATCTATCAACTGTTCCTTTGTATCATATTTTTAGATCTGGCCAACATAGCTTCTCGTAGAAGTTGGCTTTGTGGAGAATTTTATTGAGAACGAAATAGGTGGGATTGGCATCCAGACTGAAAATGAAGAATTCGGCACCGTAGAAACATTGTGCCATCCGCTCCCCAAGTGATCTGAAGAAAAACAAAAATGGAGATAAATGAAATGCAGAATAAATTAGTTGCTATTCTTTGTAACCTACCTATAAGGTGTATTTGGAGATGGCCAACCAATATCTATCAACTGTTGGACAAATGTCTCTTAGGGATTCTAACTGTGAGGCTAAGTTCCTTTTGTATCATATTTTTAGATCTGACCAACCAAGAATCAAGAATCTCTACAAAACACTCTGATGGTACGCTCTCACCTAAAGTAGAAGTGTTGTTCGTGCATGACCGAAACCTTCAGGGTGAAGATGCTTCCGGCCCCTAACAGAGGCCATTGGAAAGGACCCTTTAACTTCCCAGCCACCCTGTAGTATTTTCTTCTCCTGTAGCAAATGATGCAGGTGAAGGACACGATGGCGCAGACTAGAAGATAACTGAGCGAGTTCTTTTGAAACAAAACCTGTAGGAGAGGAAACAGAAAAGACATTGGAGATATGAGTAGTATTGAGGAGACGATTGAAGAAATACAAAGTTCAAATATTGAGACACGATGGCGCAGACTAGAAGATAACTGAGCGAGTTCTTTTGAAACAAAACCTGTAAGAGAGGAAACAGAAAAGACATTGGAGATAAGAGTAGTACTGAGGAGACGATTGAAGAAATACAAAGTTCAAATATTGTACGAGTAGTATTGAGGAGACGATTGAAGAAATACAAAGTTCAAATATTGAGAACAGTGAAGAAATACTTATTTTATGTAATACTACTGATAGGTACACTGATACCAGCCTTAAGAACATTTGCAATGTGTATTTTAAATTGTTGCAAGATTAAATATCGTCTGTGTTATGACGTCATTACATCATTTTATGATATATGACGTCAGTATGCGATAGTAGATCAAAAATCTGATTTCTATCACCATACACGGTGCGAGCTGAGAAGGTAATGGGTAGGATGGAAAACACTGAGATCAGCAGGAGACAGGCGCAACTTAAAGCAGTCATTGCTGATTACTGATGAGGACGGTGTTTTGGAGAGGTTGGAGAACAAAGTAACAAATTGAAGAAAGATTGACTGAAAAAATTCCGATGACACTGTCAGATGCTGGTTATTTTTATTGTTCCTTATATTGGATACAGATATCAAATATTGAGAACAGTGAAGAAATACTAATTTCATGTAATACTACTGATACCAGCCTTAAGAACATTTGCAATGTGTATTTAAATTGTTGCAAGATTAAATATCGTCTGTATTATGACGTCATTACATCATTTTATGATGTATGACGTCAGTATGCGATAGTAGATCAAAAATCTGATTTCCATTCCGATGACACTGTCAGATGCTGGTTATTTTTATTGTTCCTTATATTGGATACAGATATACCCACACCTAATTTGAAATCACCAATGAAAACTCTAACAAGTCACAAATCTACCTAGATTGATCTAATCCAAATGGCAACTAACCTCAAGTTGGTCTCTTAGTGCGGAAAGATAACCTTGCTGAAAACGTCAACGACAGATTATACAGATAAACCCACACCTAATTTGAAATCACCAATAAAAACTAACAAGTCACAAATCTACCTAGACTGATCTAATCCAAATGGCAACTAACCTCAAGTTGGTCTCTTAGTGCGAAAAGATAACAAGCTGTCCGTCCGTCCGGGAATTTTTTTAGCCCGTATTGATTAGAGAAAATCAGTACCTTATTATTATTCTTGATTTGATTTTTTGATTTTACTTTTATGTAATGATTTAAAATCAAGACTATTTGGATGGACTGAAAATACGAAGTAATCCTTCATATCATTCTGAGATTTCTGAGACAAAGATCCCAGATTTTCCTTTTGAATTATTGTTGGTAACACTAATGTCTTGGGAACTTCATCGTAAAATTTATGTATAGGTAGGTATGTACTTAAACTAAACTACAAAGTTATTGTACTTTCACTTTTTATATAAAGCAAGGGTCAGAGCCCTGTTTATTTACAAGAATAAGAAATAAACAATACATAATATATGGTAAATAAGGGGACTATATATAAAACTTCCTTACTTATCCTATCCAATTCTGATGTTTACTATATTTGACCTGCTACTGTCTTGATTCCCTTGAATCTTGAAACCTTTTCTTTCGCAGTGCTACTCCCTATAAGCATTTTCTCAATTATTGTTCAAGTTATAATACCTACCCAGGATCCTACTGGTCTCTTGGCGGCTTCTCCGGGTAAAAATCTATCTGGATCGAATTTGTTTGGGTCAGGATAGTAAGTAGCATCTCGGTGAAGCGTGTAAATGTTGACAATCATGGAAGCTCCTGGAAAGCGGATTAAAGAATAGCGGGTTACTAGTTGTTTAGTGAACTGTAAAAATTTCAGAAAATAGGTAGGTCCAAACTAAATTTAATCAAAATTGTACAAACCGTTCGAAAGTTATGGCAAAACAAAGATTTTATTGAATATTGTTCCAAATCACAGCTCATCAAAGTTTTACTTCTGGAAGCTCCTGGAAAGCGGATTAAAGAATAGCGGGTTACTAGTTGTTTAGTGAACTGTAAAAATTTCAGAAAATAGGTAGGTCCAAATTAAATTTAATCAATATCGGACAAACGGTTCGAAAGTTATGGCAAAACAAAGATTTTGTTGAATATTGTTCCAAATCACAGCTCACCAAAGTTTTACTTCATCAATTCCTAAAGACAAAACCTTATTGAGACAGCCACAACCACAACCCTCTATTTTACTTACCCCGAGGTAGTTCCAAATCTTCGCCTTCGTATATTTCATCAGTAATGATCTGACGACCCACTACTGGTACAGGAGGATAAAGTCTGAGTGATTCCTTGATGATCATTTCCACATATCTCATATTCTGGAGGTCTTCATAGGATGGTTCCTTGGTCTTGTCAGTGCCCAGTATTGATATCACTTCTTCATATGCCTGTGTAAAAGAATAATGAACACATATCTCATATTCTGGAGGTCTTCATAAGATGGTTCCTTGGTCTTGTCAGTACCCAGTATTGATATCACTTCTTCATATGCCTGTGTAAAAGAATAATAACTAATAACATTTTCACATTTGTCAGCCTAAAGAATTTCTTGATTAGGTTTAGTATCATTAGGTGATGTCCTTTCATTAAAAATCCTACAAACTAAAGTATCATCGACAAAATAAAGTGTTTTCACATTTGTCAGCCTAAAGAATTTCTTGATTAGGTTTAGTATCATTAGGTGATGTCCTTTCATTAAAAATCCTACAAACTAAAGTATCATCGACCAAGTCTCTAGCTCTTACCGTTCTCGAGATATTTTGTTTACAGACAGACACACACACACGGACCAATGGCTGAAACTTAGGATTTAGGCTCTGGGGACCTCAAAACGTGTTTTGACACTAAAAACTGACCATCGAAAATTTGACCCGATTACATTACTTTCCTTCCTATAGGATAAGGAAAGTAAAAAGGAGCAGCATTTAGGTTGTTCCGTAAAAATTAATGGTATGTATCTTGTATCTAGGCAAGTACATACATACTAACTGAATCTAATCTGCAGGTCTTATTTAGGGGGGCCGGGCCTCCCTTTGGGCTTCCTCAACTATGGCGTGGACTTCGAAAATTTGGATACGGCCCTGAATAGCTAGATAAATGTAGATTGTGCTAAGGAAGATCAAAAGGTCGTATACGCGTATGCATATGCTTGTTCCATCTGATATTCACGGGATACATAGATACTATGTATGTAGTTGGTTGACGGGAAAAACACACAACTATTTAAGTATTTACATACGATGAAATCGCAACTTTACACCCGGAGGTTCAAGAGAAGGTAGGGATTGTAGGAAACTTTGGTTTGCTAGAAATTTGGATGACACTTTGGTTTGCTAGAACCGAGCCCTATTTCACTTTGAATGGAATTATCTTTGATGAGTTTTCAGGGAACAGGGGTAAAGAGACTTTTTAGTCTTATTCGAGCAATATAAACAAGAAACATTAATTTTTTTTTCAAACATAGCAAAGGTGCTCTCATTTATTTTTAAATAACAAACAAACAAACAAACAAACAAACAAACATAAGGTGGTGGTCCGGGTAAAAATCTATCTGGATCAAATTTGTTTGGGTCAGGATAGTAAACTGGATCTCGGTGTATTGTGTAAACGTTGACAACCATTAAAGTTCCTGAAAATAGGACAAAAGAATTGCCTTCAAGTGTACATTTTGCTTTTCTAATCTCAACAAAGTTAGCATTTTCATTGAATATTTAACTTTTGAATTGAATATTCCAACCAAATCGTTCTCGAAGCACTGGTCAACAAAATGAAAAGAAAATCAGCCTGAAAACCATTCATAACATTCATAGCGAAACTTTTACTCACCCCGAGGTAATTCCACGTCTTCGAATATTTCATGGTCCGTAAAGATCTGTCGTGCCACTATTGGTACAGGAGGATAAAGTCTGAGTGATTCCTTGATGATCATTTCCAAATATCTCATATTCTGGAGGTCTTCATAAGATGGTTCCTTGGTCTTGTCAGTACCCAGTATTGATATCACTTCTTCATATGCCTGTATGAGAGAAGACCCAAAGTCTTTTTTGTTATAATTTTGACGCAAAAAATTGCCCTTTGAGGTCGTAAAGGATCATATCATCATCATCATCATCAGATAAAGTCTGAGTGATTCCTTGATGATCATTTCCACATATCTCATATTCTGGAGGTCTTCATAGGATGGTTCCTTGGTCTTGTCAGTACCCAGTATTGATATCACTTCTTCATATGCCTGTATGAGAGAAGACCAAAAGTCTTTTTTGTTATAATTTTGACGCAAAAAAATTGCCCTTTGAGGTCGTAAGAGATCATATCATCATCACCACCACCACCACCTTATGTTTGTTCCTAATGTGTTGTATTCTTGTTTATTGTACTTATTTAAAAATAAATGAGAGCACCTTTGCTATGTTTGAAAAATGAAAAAAAAATGGGGCTCTCGGTTCTAGCAAACCAAAGTGTCATCCAAATTTTCTAGCAAACCAAAGTTTCCTACAATCCCTACCTTGTCTTGAACCTCCGGGTGTAAAGCCAACATGAGAAGCACCGCAAAGTTAGCCGTCTTCGTGGTGTCGGTACCCGCGAAAATCACATTGATGATCTGTGTGACTAGATCCTCTTCGTCAATATTATTGGTCATCATGTTCGGTTCTAGCAAACCAAAGTGTCATCCAAATTTCTAGCAAACCAAAGTTTCCTACAATCCCTACCTTCTCTTGAACCTCCGGGTGTAAAGCCAACATGAGAAGTACCGCAAAGTTAGCCGTCTTCGTGGTGTCTGTACCTGCGAAAATCACATTGATGATCTGTGTGACTAGATCCTCTTCGTCAATATTATTGGTCATCATGTGTCTAGCAAAACTCATAGTGCTGTGATAGGAATTCGATACTGCAAGTTGTTTCACAATGTTCCTGCTGTATTTGCGGATGACGTCTTCATGCATTGCCTCGGCCTTTTTATATCCCATCAGATAGCTTATTATGTCGACTACTAGCCATGGGTTTGTTATCCTTTTATGGATGGACTGAAAATAGACATATAATTATGTCTATATAACATATAACTAACAAGAAAATGGACATATAACAAGACATATAAAAAGAGAAGGACATATAATTGTCATCTACTCCGGTATTTTTTTATTGCCCAAAAGCTAAATATAACATATAACTAACAAGAAAATGGACATATAACAAGACATACCTATAAAAGAGAAGGACATATAATTGTCACCCAAAAGCTAAATTATTCATTTAAAAGTTACGAGTATGTTGCTTGATATTTGGAGTTTATTTAAAGCATTATAATCCCACTGCCCACTGCTGAAAAACTGATTTGGAATTCATTCTAAATAAGTAAACCGATTTTCTAGCTGTCTTACATAAAACTAATGCCTTCTTTTAGACGTGGAGCAAAGAACTCTAGAAAAGAAACGCACTTCTGTAATTTTATTCATGGCTTCATTCTTTTAGACGTGGAGCAAAGAACTCTAGAAAAGAAACGCACTTCTGTAATTTTATTCATGGCTTCAACTACAGGATGATCATTGAACTCCTGAGCTTTGGGATTCTCCCCCAGTGTACTTCTGATAACCATGTCAAATGTTGCCAAGTTGAGCATTGTCCCGGGATAGAAACTTTCTCCTTTCTCCATGAGAGGCCGAAATTTGTCCACAAGAATATTGGTTTCCTCGAAGAATATGCAGATGTAGGTCTTGATCAGTGAAAGGTGAAAACTAGGTGCGAGCATTTTCCTATCCGCTCGCCATTTCTCTAGTGGTGAAAATCCCAATACACCATCTCGAAACAGAGCTGACAATATGGATAAAATTTCGATCTTTTCCAGGATTTTAGTGAGCGCAAAATTAGTGGCGCTCGCATCCAAGCAGAGAATGAAGAAATATTCAACGTAGGAAGTTTGTGCTAACCGCTCTCCAAGTGATCTAGAAAATAAAAACAAAGTAACATTACCCATCCGCGGATCGAGAATCTTTTAAAGAATCAACATAATTATAATGGTGGCTCCATTTTATTGACGCGTGACGCAACAATTATCACAGGAAGGGAAAATTCCTGTAAACCAGAAAGCTTTTGTCATCAGGAGCATGGCCTAGTTCTAGACTTCTAGTAAGCTCTTTTAGCTGTTGTTATCAAGTTCAAATAGGCCACTTCCATTTTATTGACGCGTGACGCAACAATTATCAAAGGAAGGGAAAATTCCTGTAAACCAGAAAGCTTTTGTCATCAGGAGCATGGCCAAGTTCTAGACTTCTAGTAAGCTCTTTTAGCTGTTGTTATCAAGTTCAAATAGGCCACTCACTGTAATAAAGGGGGTTTTCGCGTACAGCTTTTTTACTTTCTATTATTTTATTTAAAGAACAAGAAGAAAACTGTAGAATATCTCTCTATAATAAATTATGTATGAAGGTAACCAACACAATTCCATGACACTTCCCACTCTCACCTAAATTGGAAGAAATGTTCATGCAGATCGGACGGATGATTGCCGAACAATTTTCCAGCCCCTATAAAAGGCCACTGAGGAGGTCCCTTCAACTTAGAAGCCACTTTGTAGAAGTGTCTTCTTCTGTAGCGAATGATGCAATAGAGGAATACTATAGCGCAGACAAGAAAGTAACTGACTGTGAACAGACTCTGTAATAGAGGAAAATTAGATGTACCTAAAGATTGTAAAACAAAAAGCAAACCAACTATTTTATGCAGGCGTGTTTCAGTGCCATTATAAGTACCTACCTAGTTAAAAGCCACTTTGTAGAAGTGTCTTCTTCTGTAGCGAATGATGCAATAGAGGAATACTATAGCGCAGACAAGAAAGTAACTGACTGTGAATAGACTCTGTAAAAGAGGAAAATCAGATGTAAAGATTGTAAAGCAAAAAACAAACCAACTATTTTATGCAGCTGTGTTTTAGTGCCATTATAAATACCTAGTTAAATAAACTAATAAATCTTTATTTGGAGGTTAAGATACTTGGTGCATACTTTTTTAATGGCTTTCTTTCAAGTGGCAGGTTTCTCCTGGAGGAGCTCTTCCACCCAACTACCTATACTTGAAATAATTTTAAAAATACAGTAGAGGTAGAGATACGTACCAATAACTTCAAAGAATAGATTTGACTCCCACCCACACTCAAAAACCCTCGTACCTATTTGCCGAAGAATATATGTATATGGATGATACACACGGATATATTGCCTTAAGGTCAGTCAGCTAATTTTCGCACTCCTTATGACCAATCAGTTGAATTTTGTGTAATCAGTTTTTTAGGTATACCCCTCAAAAACCCTCGTACCTATTTGCCGAAGAATATACGTATATGGATGATCCGATGATACACACGGATGGAGCAATAGATGAGTTGCGCTTACTTGGGTGATGTTTCAAAGTCATAGAGCAGGAAATATGAGGACCAACGGAATTTTTCTTTTCCTTCTACGACTTCTAGATCCCGATATAAATCAGATTAAAAAAATGGCGGTAAATCGTGAACTTTGACGTCACGGCATACGCTCCCGTAGGCGATGACGTCACATCAAATGTCCCGAGCAAAGCTCCCTCGCAGGCAACGCATTAATGTGTTTGTGCGCATACGTTTTTCTGCACAGTTCTTTCTGCTCCTCCGCTAGCGCGCTTGCATAGTGGCGCTACCTAACGGACGAAAAAAAACAACTGCGTATTGACGTCACACATATTTGAACTCTTTCATTAGAACGGAAAATAAAAATTGAATTTTCGACCTTTTACAGTTATTTTTTCACATCTTTGAACTCTTTCATTAGAACGGAAAATGAAAATTGAATTTTCGACCTTTTACAGTTATTTTTTCGGAGTTTTGACCTCAGATTTGGATTTTTCACTAAAAATGAATTTTCGACCTTTTACAGTTATTTTTTCGGAGTTTTGACCTCAGATTTGGATTTTTCCCAACTTTTTACATAGGGAAAATAAAAATTGAATTTTCGACCTTTTACAGTTATTTTTTCGGATTTTTGACCTCAGATTTGGATTTTTCCCAACTTTTTACATAGAAATCGACCATTAATTTATAATTTTTACCCATTTACAACTGCTCCATTGGAGCATTCAGGATTTTCTACAAGCCCCCAACATCTGATATACACAAGTAACCTATCAAATGTATGTTTAATAGCTACTAATGTTTCAAAACCTATATAGGTTTTCAAACATTATCATATGATAATGTTTGAAAAACTTGAACCACAACTTGAGTAAAAATTCCATTATTTACCGGCATGAAAAGCATTGTGTGTTTATAGTATTTTCTTGCAAAGTGTTACCCGACCTTTTACAGTTATTTTTTCGGAGTTTTGACCTCAGATTTGGATTTTTCCCAACTTTTTACGTAGGAATCGACCATTTATTTATAGTTTTTACCCATTTACAACTGCTCCATTGGAGCATTCAGGATTTCCTACAAGCCCCCAAGATCTGATATACACAAGTAACCTATCAAATGTATGTTTAATAGCTACTAATGTTTCAAAACCTATGATAATGTTTGAAAAACTTGAACCACAACTTAAGTAAAAATTCCATTATTTACCGGTATGAAAAACATTGTGTTTATAGTATTTTCTTGCAAAGTGTTGCTGATTGTTGCTTTGACTCTTTGAGATTGGCGGTGTACAGAACGATCCTATTTTGAAATCTAGTTTAATAGCTCGCTGCGGCTGGAAAGAAAATAAGTTCAACTTGATTAATAATGATTAGATAAAAGTACTAATACATATATAAAATAAACCTTTAATTGAAGGTTAAGATATAGCTAAGTACAAAACAAACTTTATAAATAATAAATTTGCAAAAGTGCATCAAATGACGTAAATGTATTTATTTATTTAGACTTTTTACTAGTTATTTAATGCAAACAAATACAAGAAATTACAAAGGGCAAAATTATTGCCTGGGGCAAACTCTACCATTCAACCCTGCCTATCTGCTGAGGTCTTATCGTCCCGAAACAGAAGAGAGAAGAAGGATAGGATCGATGGAAGAAAGAAATCCTTTCCGAGAACATATATTATATTATGATACGTAGACATCCCGAAACAGAAGAGAGAAGAAGGATAGGATCGATGGAAGAAAGAAATCCTTTCCGAGAACATATATTATATTATGATACGTAGACATACCTGTATTTTGTTTCATGATTTGTCCTCTTGGAGTAAAAACCCTATTCTAAATGGCAAGTTTATCTAGATAATTTTATTCGATTGACAGTCTTCTCAATTAAATCCACCGGGGCAAATCGACAGCCGAAAAACTCGAGAAAGATTAAATAGTGCCAAAGATAAAAACAATAGGGTTGTAAAACTAAACAGATCATATATCAATGCAAAACGAAAACTAACAAAATAATTACCTACTCTGAACATTTTTCCCTAATCCGGGATTTATGGATTTCCTGGAGTTACAAACATATAGGTAGTTACATATTCATAAATATGAAAAAAAAAAAAGTCAATTTGGTATAATTTACTTCCTTTTACATTATCATCTACTGAGAATTTATTTTGATTTTTTTTTCTTCCTCTTACTTAAGGTATATATGGATAAATGAATAATTATTAAACTCCAAGCTTTTCACTTAGTGGACATTATGAAAATACTCCCAACAAGCACTTTAAAAAGCCGTCAGTGGAAAGGGTGTTTATAATAATATCCACCAGAAGACTATTCCAAAGGCGTTCTGCTCAAATATGGAAAGAATTCGAATAGGCCAAGCCCCCAAAGTTCTATGAAGTACTAATATCCACCAGAAGACTATTCCAAAGGCGTTCTGCTCAAATATGGAAAGAATTCGAATAGGCCAAGCCCCCAAAGTTCTATGAAGTAGAATTTCAAGTGCTCTTACTTAGAGTGTTTGAGATCTTGTTGCGTTCTCAAATATCCACCAGAAGACTATTCCAAAGGCGTTCTGCTCAAATATGGAAAGAATTCGAATAGGCCAAGCCCCCAAAGTTCTATGAAGTAAAATTTCAAGTGCTCTTACTTAGAGTGTTTGAGATCTTGTTGCGTTCTCACTTCGCTTTCTCGACGATAAGACCTTAGCAGTTACAGTTCCCTGTATGCAACCTCTTTAAAGAAAGAAGAAGAAAAATAGACATGAACCCTGTCATAGGTATAATAAGTATTTTTTTCCATACAATGAGATAAGAAATTTATTTATTACCAGTTCATACATGGGCTGTATTTTCCTTGTGGCTTTTATTTTTTATAATTTAGTTTAAATAGAAATTTAGTTTAAAAAGTTAAAACTAGGTGGTGTGGGAGCTCCTGAAGACAAAACCTCAGAAGTTTTTTGAGATCTAATATGGCGTTATCCGTTTGTATAGCTCAACTAATTTTCCACAAGGAAAGGCTATTCTAAAAACTCATTTATAATTTTATTATTTTATAAAACGACTGCAACCATGGATAAGACCTTAGCAGTTACAGTTCCCTGTATGCAACCTTTTTAAAGACAGAAAGAAAGAAGAAGAAAAATAGACATGAACCCTGTCATAGGTATAATATTTTATTTCCATACAATGAGATAAGAAATTATCATTATTTATTACCAGTTCATACATGGGCTGTATTTTCCTTGTGGCTTTTATTTTTTTCTTGGCGGCTTCTCCGGGTAAAAATCTATCTGGATCGAATTTGTTTGGGTCAGGATAGTAAACTGGATCTCGGTGTATTGTGTAAACATTGACAACCATACCAGCTCCTGAAAAAATGAAAACATATAAAGGAGGAGCTGAAAACGATGGAAATTGGCCTGCAAACCTTAATAAAATCAGCTCTCTTGTTTTAGGAATTTCCCATACTTAAAATATCCATTTCGTAGGTCGTACAATCCTGCAAGTCTTCGAATCTGAAGGTGTCCCATCCCCCTCTTATTCTTTACCAAACAATATCTCCAAGGTTTTTTGATTGTGAATTGGCCTCACTCCTATAGTTTACACTCTGCTTTACTAATTCCTATTCATCAGGACGTAGGTCGTACAATCCTGCAAGTCTTCGAATCTGAAGGTGTTCCATCCCCCTCTTATTCTTTATCAAACAATATCTCCAAGGTTTTTTGATTGTGAATTGGCCTCACTCCTACAGTTTACACTCTGCTTTACTAATACCTATTCAGAGTATTCAGCAGGAAAACAACTTCTATTCATCTTGATGAAAGCCGCGGTAAGTTTGTGAAGATCCATAATGATGAGAAAGGGAAAACTTCTACTCACCTCGAGGTAATTTCAAATCTTCGAATGTTTCATGATCAGTAATGATCTGACGACCCACTACTGGTACAGGAGGATAAAGTCTGAGTGATTCCTTGATGATCATTTCCACATATCTCATATTCTGGAGGTCTTCATAAGATGGTTCCTTGGTCTTGTCAGTACCCAATATTGATATCACTTCTTCATATGCCTGTGTAAAAGAAAGCCAAAAGTATATTCATTATCATTAGGATGAAAATGGCCTCGAATATCATGAGAGATCGAGAGGACACGAAAGGAATCATTGACTAAGGTGTTGTGAAATAGCTTCACAGAAAATTCTGCTCTAAAATCAGTCTTTTATATTCTACACCTACAGATTAAACTTAAAAAATCAACAATACCTATGTATCTGAAATTGAGTCTGCTCTAAAATCAGTCTTTTATATTCTACACCTACAGATTAAACTTAAAAAATCAACAATACCTATGTATCTGAAATTGAGGGGGGTCACTCTTGTGAGTCTTGTGACTCTAAAGAATTCATTGATTTTCTTGACTAGGTGCAATAATTTAATCAATAACATACAGTGATGTCCTTCGAAGATACTGTACTAAATCATCAACATCTTCTGCCTGTTCTCTTCAAATGCTCGCGAATCAATGTCTTTGAAATATTTGGACATCTGAAGACACCAGCTCCATAGGCGTAGTTCACAGATGATTCCACTCCACTGCTATTCTCAATTTATTGAATGTCTTTGAAATATTTGGACATCTGAAGACACCAGCTCCATAGGCGTAGTCCACAGATGATTCCACTCCACTGCTATTCTATGTCTTTGAAATATTTGGACATCTGAAGACACCAGCTCCATAGGCGTAGTCCACAGATGATTCCACTCCACTGCTATTCTCAATTTACAATTTATTGGACCCGCGAACCAAAATGTCATCTCAATATAGGGTTCCCTACAGTCCCTACCTTGTCTTGAACCTCCGGATGTAAAGCCAACATGAGAAGCACCGCAAAGTTAGCCGTCTTCGTGGTGTCTGTACCCGCGAAAATCACATTGATGATCTGTGTGACTAGATCCTCTTCGTCAATATTATTGGTCATCATGTGACGAGCAAAACTCATAGTGTTGTCAGAAGTGTTTGATGCTGCAATTTGTCTCACGATGTTCCTGCTGTATCCTCGGATCACCTCTTGGAGCTCATTTTCAGCTTTGTTATACCCCAGGAGCTTGCATACATTGTCGGACATCAGTATCGGGTTAAGAAGCCTATTTTGGGCAGACTGAAATAGAGGAATATATATATATGTATATGTATGATGTTTGGGTTGTTACTCAAATAGATGTTTGGAACTTTTTCAATTGCTGATTCCCCCTAAATTTATAACAATAAACTCAATAACTCTGCGCCACATTTGAATGTTGGTCAGCGCACGATTCCTTGATGATCATTTCCACATATCTCATATTCTGAAGGTCTTCATAAGATGGTTCCTTGGTCTTGTCAGTGAGTCTGAGTGATTCCTTGATGATCATTTCCACATATCTCATATTCTGAAGGTCTTCATAAGATGGTTCCTTGGTCTTGTCAGTACCCAATATTGATATCACTTCTTCATATGCCTGTGTAAAAGAAAGCCAAAAGTATATTCATTAGGATGAAAATGGCCTCGAATATCATGAGAGATCGAGAGGACACGAAAGGAATCATTGACTAAGGTGTTGTGAAATAGCTTCACAGAAAATTCTGCTCTAAGAATCAGTCTTTTATATTCTACACCTACGATTAAACTTAAAAAATCAACAATACCTATGTATCTGAAATTGAGGGGGGTCACTCTTGTGAGTCTTGTGACTCTAAAGAATTCATTGATTTTCTTGACTAGGTGCAATAATTTAATCAATAACATACAGTGATGTCCTTCGAAGATACTGTACTAAATCATCAACATCTTCTGCCTGTTCTCTTCAAATGCTCGCGAATCAATGTCTTTGAAATATTTGGACATCTGAAGACACCAGCTCCATAGGCGTAGTCCACAGATGATTCCACTCCACTGCTATTCTCAATTTACAATTTATTGGACCCGCGAACCAAAATGTCATCTCAATATAGGGTTCCCTACAGTCCCTACCTTGTCTTGAACCTCCGGATGTAAAGCCAACATGAGAAGCACCGCAAAGTTAGCCGTCTTCGTGGTGTCTGTACCCGCGAAAATCACATTGATAATCTGTGTGACTAGATCCTCTTCGTCAATATTATTGGTCATCATGTGTCGAGCAAAACTCATAGTGTTGTCAGAAGTGTTTGATGCTGCAATTTGTCTCACGATGTTCCTGCTGTATCCTCGGATCACCTCTTGGAGCTCATTTTCAGCTTTGTTATACCCCAGGAGCTTGCATACATTGTCGGACATCAGTATCGGGTTAAGAAGCCTATTTTGGGCAGACTGAAATAGAGGAATATATATATATGTATGATGTTTGGGTTGTTACTCAAATAAATGTTTGGAACTTTTCCAATTGCTGATTCCCCCTAAATTTATAACAATAAACTCAATAACTCTGCGCCACATTTGAATGTTGGTCAGCGCACGTGCACAGTAAGAACATAAATTCTCAAATATTTTGAATTGAACTTTTGAATTGAACAGCATGGTGAAAAGGGAAAACAAAGGTAGCTAAAAATAAATAACGTACTTCTAGCATCCCCATCATGGCTTTGATTGAATTGAACAGCATGGTGAAAAGGGAAAACAAAGGTAGCTAAAAATAAATAACGTACTTCTAGCATCCCCATCATGGCTTTGATTACTGGATGATCATTGAACTCCTGAGCTTCGGGATTCTCCCCCAGTGTACTTCTGATAACCATGTCAAATGTTGCCAAGTTGAGCATTGTCCCGGGATAGAAACTTTCTCCTTTCTCCATGAGAGGCCGAAATTTGTCCACAAGAATATTGGTCTCCTCGAAGAATATGCAGATGTAGGTTTTGACCACGGAATAGTGGAAACTAGGGGCGATCATTTTCCGAAGAATATGCAGATGTAGGTTTTGACCACGGAATAGTGGAAACTAGGGGCGATCATTTTCCTATCTATTCGCCATTTTTCTACTGAGGATAAGCCCAGTACACCATCTCGAAACAGATTTGATACTATCCGATACATCTCTGCCTTTCGCAAAATTTTGTTAAGAACGAAATTTACAGTGTTTGCGTCCAGAGTGAAAATTAAGAAAAAGTCTGCGTAGAAACATTGTACCAACCGCTCCCCAATCGATCTAGAAAAGAGAAAGAAAGAGATAATGACGGTCGTGTAGAACAGGGAATTTCCGCACTTCTTCAATAAGTTTTTTGCTCTACATGTTTCACGGGCCGTACCGTCACCGTCAGAAAGTAAACTGATTAACTGAACTAAACTGTGACCGGTCGGCGATCTAGAAAAGAGAAAGAAAGAGATAATGACGGTCGTGTAGAACAGGGAATTTCCGCACTTCTTCAATAAGTTTTTTGCTCTACATTCTACATGTTTCACGGGCCGTACCGTCACCGTCAGAAAGTAAACTGATTAACTGAACTAATCTGTGACCGGTCGTTGTGGCGATACGAACTCGGGGCGGACACCGCTTAGTCTGTGAACACCACGACGGTGCCTAGTTCTTCTTTCTCGCCCTAGTACATACGTGTATGTCCAACACTCGGCCATATGTTGGCCCGGGCCCGGGCTCGGTGCGACTATATGTGTCCCACCGTTAATCGGTGCCATTTGGTGGTATAGAAAGGATCTCAAAGTATTTTGATACCACCCGGAGACGATTTTCTGCGAGTCTCACCTAAAGTGGAAGTGATACTCATGCAGATCAGAAACCTTGTTGGCGTATAACTTGGCGGCCCCAATGAGAGGCCACTGAGGAGGCCCCTTCAACTTGGAGGCCACCCTGTAGTAGTGTCTCCTTCTGTAGCGAATGATGAAAATGAAGGATAGTAGTGCACAGAGCAGGAAGTAGCTGGCTGAGCTCTTTTCAAGCAGTCCCTGTGGAAGAAGAAACACAAGACAACAACTGACTAACTGAGGTAAGGTAATCTTAAGTATCCTTACTCTTTATATGAGCAATTGAACATGCTGTACTTGGACATTAGAAAATTAAAGACCAAAGACTGCTTTTAAAGACCAAGCACAAGTCCTCACGATGGTTGACTGCGGTTCAGGACGAGCCAGCCACTTTAACATGGCTAATAGAGCTAGAGACCATCACCCCGGTGTATAGCAGATGCAAAAATATATCTTTATTCTGCTATTGCCATTCGGCGAAAGCTAAAGGCGCTAAAACGACAACAACATTAGAAAATTAACGCTGTTTCCATTCGTCTGGATCAAAATAAATTCTCTATTACAGGAATTTGTAGAAATTATTTCAGAAGTTGTCACAAGTCGATAGCATATGGTAGATGGCAACTAAATACATTAAAACTTATAACCATAACCAAATTACTTACTTGAAACAAAGAGAGCTTCATATTGGTAAACATAAATAACATTTTGTGGTCTTTGGTGTTTTCCAAACTGATGGTGAATACGACCTTACATTTGACGCTGTGCAGAACTACTCAACTTTGCCAAAACAAGTTCAAAGGTACTCTGGAAAGAAAAGTCAATGGGCAAAAACACGGTAGGTATAAAAAAAGGTTTGAAAGAGGGAACTGTAACAACTGTGGTCTTATCTTCCCGCAATCGAAGAGAAAAGGAGGACAGGATAGGAAAAAGGCAGCCGTTCCGTTCTGAGAACGTCTGTTTAGGATAAAGTTCGCTTCAGGCGGAAATCGAATCCACAACTTGGCGCTTATATGACAGATGAATTAAAAAATTCTAATTTAAGAGTAAGTCCAATATGTGACATTAATTTCAATTGCTACAAAAAAAAATAATAAAAATAAATAAAAATCAGCCGGTATAATAGTGAAATCTAAGAAATTCAAATAAATAAAAAGTGGATGGGTACTTACATTGTAAAAAATATTCATGAAGAAGGAAAAACAAGTACTGGGAACATTTTCACCGGCACAACAACTCACATGATACACAACACAATAAAAGTACCAAGTTCAACACTGTGATATCTTATCGGATAAGTTGTATTGTATTTTACTATCGGACCAAATTTTGATTTCACCAAGGAGATTCCTCTTTGGGCGTAACAGCGCGACCAGACTTGCTGCCACAGGCCGGTTATGTATTTTCAATTGCTAACTGATAAACTGAAAGACGGTCCTCTGAGTGAAATATTACTATTTTCATTTAATTTATTTATTTTTATGAAAAATTTCCAAGAATTAAGTCTGTCTCTCATGTTGAGGGAGATGTTTTCATAATTTCATACATCGGGGCCTGTGGGTGAACACCATAGAATTTGCATTGGCAGATTGGCAGCCAGGGTGTTGAGGTTCACAATTCATACATCCTTAATGGAATCAAAATTAGGTCCGAAAATACAGCTATAATGCAAGATAAACTTGCGTTTTTTAAATCAGCCTTTTTAAATTATATCTAAATAAGCCCTATCAAATCCGCTCAACTATTTTTTTTTTTTTTCTTTCTTTTTCTTTTAAGCGCTCAACTAAACTTTGATCTTGGTCAAAAGGCCGAAAACCACCAGTTAACTGTGAATGCACTACTGTGCAACTAACTTGGAATAGGTAGGTACCAATAGCATAATAATACTTACCTCTCAATAAGTACATAGGTACTAGGTAGATAGGTAGATGAGTTATGAGCTCATCAAGTTAAATGAGTTTTTTTTTTTTTTAATGAGAAGTAGCCCTTTAACTGCTATGGTCATAGCAGGCTCTTGGCTTAGCCTAATCGGTGTGTGCCGATCAGCCGATGTCAAGTGAATGGAAACGCACACAGACCTTCACCCATCCAAACACCAACCACGCATACTTCTCTTCTTATTTTTTGAAATGTAGGTAGTTATGTATATTTATAAGTCTACAACAGTCATTCTAGGGAAACTGGTGAATTTAACATGCTATACCTAAATGGACAAAAACCATTTCTGCATGAATTTTCCCCATACTTAGGTATATATTTTATTTTTCCCCACAGTGAAAGTTACCACTCTGTATCAACCTCTGTAGGTATAGGTACCTCTGTAGTCTGTATGTATTGACCTTACAACATACGTGTGCAACAGTTTTACACTCCCATCCAAACACCAACCACGCATACTTCTCTTCTTATTTTTTGAAATGTAGGTAGTTATGTATATTTATAAGTCTACAACAGTGATTCTAGGGAAACTGGTGAATTTAACATGCTTATACCTAAATGGACAAAAACCATTTTTGCATGAATTTTCCCCATACTTAGGTATTTTATTTTTCCCCACACTGAAAGTTACCACTCTGTATCAACCTCTGTAGGTGTAGGTACCTCTGTAGTCTGTATGTATTGACCTTACAACATACGTGTGCAACAGTTTTACACAGTGTTGTGATGCATTTGCGAAAACATACCTAATTAGTGATTTAGTAAAAGTGAAGTGCTAAATGCTCATTTTTTCCTCATAAGGTTCGGCAGGCATTATGAGTTTTTTAATGTGTTTTACTTCATTGTGTGATGAGTTGATGACTTTGATTTTGAGTATTTACAATGATGATGACAAGCAGATGTAAATACTGTAAATGATGATGACAAGTAGATGTGTTATTTATGATTTCAATTATTTGTTGAGACAGTCTTTCAAAATCCATAACAGGTATTTTATAATAATGCACACCATTGTGCATCTATGTAGGTCAAATATTTTCTTGTTAAAGTAAATTTCTCATTTCCAGGAAAATATCATTAGCATTTACCACATAACAATAAAAAATAATATCAGATACTATGCATAAGTATTCTATTTGCATAGAAAGTGCTTAAAATTATTTTATTAGAATTTTTCCCATAGCATTGTACATTCTGAAAGAATCTTTAAAAAATAAATGAACTTCGATAAGCCCATCATTAACATCAATAAATATTTTAATTATTTTTATTCTAAAAAAAGTTTCAATTTTAATGGTTCAACAACTGATGATGACTTGAATTTCAAATTAAAATTGAGCATTATTATCATAGGTATGAAAACAAGTAGGTACCTAGGTACATCAAGAAGCAACTTTATGAAGCTCCATAACAACATTGTTGTTACTGACTGCGATTAAGTCACCATTACCTACAAAGATTTCCAAGTCTGTACCTTGTCTCAAAAAACTTGAATGAAGTTTGGAACCAGAAATAATTTAAAAGAATAAGATTTTTTAAGGGCCGGCCGCAAGTTAGTCTGTACCTTGTCTCAAAAAACTTGAATGAAGTTTGGAACCAGAAATAATTTAAAAGAAGAAGATTTTTTAAGGGCCGGCCGCAAGTTATAATTGGACGAACTTTCACTACTTATTTATGATCTGCACAGTCTGCAGGCATTTGGTTTTAGGATTCCCTTTCTTCCAGTCTAATTTGACAATTGTCAGCAAACCTTGATGTTTCTGTACCTTGTCTCAAAAAACTTGAATGAAGTTTGGAACCAGAAATAATTTAAAAGAAGAAGATTTTTTAAGGGCCGGCCGCAAGTTGTAATTGGACGAACTTTCACTACTTATTTATGATCTGCACAGTCTGCAGGCATTTGGTTTTAGGACTCCCTTGCTTCCAGTCTAATTTGACAATTGTCGGCAAACCTTGATGTGGTTACCATTTCCAACACAACCTGCTCCATATTAGCACATGTAGGAGATGGTAGGATTCGATAGTTTCGTAATATTGTCGAAGCGACAGTTTTCATCTGAAGCATGGCGTACTTCTTGCCTAGACAGTCACGTGGTCCTACCAGGAATGGCACGAAGTCGACGGCCGGTCGATTGACAAGATGAATCTATGTTGTCGAGGCAGTGTAGGGCTGTCTGGACACAGCTTAATATTTATGTATTAAGATGAGTATAAATACATAGGTCTAAGCTCTAAGCTAATAACATGAGTAGGTAATCATGCTAAGCATTGCAGAAAAGTGTAGGTTCTTCGTTCTTGTGATAATATAATCCTAATGGACCTAACCCATGCCAACAATGCGATGTCCGATGTCATAATTATTCAAATGCGAATGTTCAGTCATGGTCGTAATATTGTCGAAGCGACAGTTTTCATCTGAAGCATGGCGTATTTCTTGCCTAGACAGTCACGTGGTCCTACCAGGAATGGCACGAAAGATCCTACAGGTCTCTTGGCGGCTTCTCCGGGTAAAAATCTATCTGGATCGAATTTGTTTGGTTCAGGATAGTAAGTAGAGTCTCGATGAACCGTGTAAATGTTGACAACCATGGAAGCTCCTGGAAAGCAGACCAAAAGATAGTTGGTTACTATTTGTTTTGTGAACTCTGGAACTCTCAGAAAACGGGTCCAAATTTAACCAAAATAAGAAAAACCGTTCGAAAATTATGGCAAAACCAATCATAGCATTCATAGCGAAAGTTGTACTAACCTCGAGGTAAATCCAAATCTTCGTATCTTTCATTATCTGTAATAATCTGTCGTGCCACTAGTGGTACAGGAGGATAAAGTCTGAGAGATTCCTTGATGATCATTTCCACATATCTCATATTCTGAAGGTCTTCATAAGATGGTTCCTTGGTCTTGTCAGTACCCAGTATTGATACCACTTCTTCATACGCCTGTGTAAAAGAATAAAAACCTTTATATTTACAATACTGATGAAACTCCTTTCGACTGATTATAGGGAAAAAAGAGGTAAAAGTAATCTTAGTTGAGTTCTCATAAACTCAAAATCATATTCACTCTTGTGACGTCAAAATTTATTAACTAGACGTTGATGACTCATCAACATCTTCCTCTGAAGATGAAGTGACGCTACTGAATCATCAACATCTAATGCCGCCTTCGTCAACTGTTCTCGATTTCATGTATTTCTGGCAATACCGAATCAGTGTCATTCTGCAGGGGGAATGGCACGTAAGATCCTACTGGTCTCTTGGCGGCTTCTCCGGGTAAAAATCTATCTGGATCAAATTTGTTTGGGTCAGGATAGTAGTTAGGATCTCGATGTATTGTGTAAACATTGACAACCATACCAGCTCCTGAAAACATATAAAGGAGGAGCTGAAAACGATGGAAATTGGCCTGCAAACCTTAATAAAATCAGCTCTCTTGTTTTAGGAATTTCCCATACCTACTTAAAATATCCATTTCGTAGGTCGTACAATCCTGCAAGTCTTCGAATCTGAAGGTGTTCCATCCCCCTCTTATTCTTTATCAAACAATATCTCCAAGGTTTTTGATTGTGAATTGGCCTCACTCCTACAGTTTACACTCTGCTTTACTAATTCCTATTCATCAGGAAAACAACTTCTATTCATCTTGATGAAAGCCTCGGTAAGTTTGTGAAGATCCATAATGATGAGAAACGGAAAACTTCTACTCACCTCGAGGTAATTTCAAATCTTCGAATGTTTCATGATCAGTAATGATCTGACGACCCACTACTGGTACAGGAGGATAAAGTCTGAGTGATTCCTTGATGATCATTTCCACATATCTCATATTCTGGAGGTCTTCATAAGATGGTTCCTTGGTTTTGTCAGTACCCAATATTGATATCACTTCTTCATATGCCTGTGTAAAAGAAAGCCAAAAGTATATTCATTAGGATGAAAATGGCCTCGAATATCATGAGAGATCGAGAGGACACGAAAGGAATCATTGACTAAGGTGTTGTGAAATAGCTTCACAGAAAATTCTGCTCTAAGAATCAGTCTTTTATATTCTACACCTACAGATTAAACTTAAAAAATCAACAATACCTATGTATCTGAAATTGAGGGGGGAGAAGATAACTGAGCGAGTTCTTTTGAAACAAAACCTGTAGGAGAGGAAACAGAAAAGACATTGGAGATATGAGTAGTATTGAGGAGACGATTGAAGAAATACAAAGTTCAAATATTGGAACAGTGAAGAAATACTAATTTCATGTAATACTACTGATACCAGCCTTAAGAACATTTGCAATGTGTATTTAAATTGTTGCAAGATTAAATATCGTCTGTATTATGACGTCATTACATCATTTTATGATGTATGACGTCAGTATGCGATAGTAGATCAAAAATCTGATTTCCTGCAATAAGGATTACTTACTTGAAATAAAGAGGATTTCATATTGCTGAGCATGGGAAACAGAGTGTTCTTTAGTTCAAACTGACGTTACACAACTGACGGTCTGCAGAACATCCCAAACTTGCCAATAAGTAAAGATCAATTAAATAGATACTATTATTGATAGGTGCCTAATAAAAACAATAAGTAAAAAACTGAGAAGAACTAAGAACAAAACTGATTTGCAAAACAATCAATGTAGGTAGTTCCATTTCACATAATGATTGCAATGAACAATTTTCATAAATATGCTAGTATGAAACTCATATCCGATAATAATAATTATAATACCTATATAATGAGCCTTTATCTGATAATATAATAAGCCTTTATCTCAGGTAATCTCAGGTTATAGTTCAAGTTCTGGATCACATGGGTTTGGAGGCTGTACAAAGAGTATTGTAGGTACGTAATAAGTCTAACCCCAGGAAATTAAATTTCCACACATGGCCTTGACGCTCTTGGCGGAAATAAGTAAATGAACAAATTATTTTTAACCAGCGGAGATAGCACGTTGAATGCACCATTGCATCAGTTCCCATAATCCCATCTTCCCAAAGGTTCACTGAAGATAAGCAATGTTGATATCCGGTTGAGTGATCATCTGGGCAATCACGTGGAGCTGCCAGACCTTTGGTTCCTATCCCTACACCCAACCCTTTGTGTTTGGTGCTAAGCTATTACCATTACATAGTTTGAAGATTTTAGAAATCTTCAGTAACTTGTTAGGTGTTTTCCATTGATGTTTTTCGGAGGTTTATTCAGCCCGGCCTCCATGTTAATTGAGATTTGCATTCCAGGATGGCATGGGTAGCCATTCCCTACAGCTGGAAAATGAAATAATAAAAGGACAAAATTGCAAGCGAAAAGTGACTTGTATTTAGATTTAAGTAGGTACAATAAAAATAATATTAACCAAATTACATCTAAATAATTATCTAATAATTTCTCTGAAATGCCCCGTATACGAGAATATCAAAGGTCAGATTATGAAATTAATGTTGTTCCAATTTACCCTTAATATTTATTTTTCCACGTCATTTTTTGTACGATTTAGTTTCTCGATTCAAGTCTAATTTGACAATTGTCGGCAAACTGGGATGTCATAACTGTTTCCAACACAACCTGCTCCATATTAGCACATGTAGGAGATGGTAGGATTCGATAGTTTCGTAATATTGTCGACGCGACAGTTTTCATCTGAAGCATGGCGTATTTCTTGCCTAGACAGTCACGTGGTCCTACCAGGAATGGCACGTAAGATCCTACTGGTCTCTTGGCGGCTTCTCCGGGTAAAAATCTATCTGGATCGAATTTGTTTGGGTCAGGATAGTAAACTGGATCTCGGTGTATTGTGTAAACGTTGACAACCATTCCAGCTCCTGAAAACATGAAAACATATAAAGGAGGAGCTGAAAACGATGGAAATTGACCTGCAAACCTTAATAAAATCAGCTCTCTTGTTTTAGGAATTTCCCATACTTGAAATATCCATTTCGTAGGTCGTACAATCCTGCAAGCCTTCGAATCTGAAGGTGTTCCATCCCCCTCTTATTCTTTATCAAACAATATCTCCAAGGTTTTTGATTGTGAATTGGCCTCACTCCTACAGTTTACACTCTGCTTTACTAGTTCCTATTC
This sequence comes from Diaphorina citri, assembly GCF_000475195.1. Taxonomy (NCBI): domain Eukaryota; kingdom Metazoa; phylum Arthropoda; class Insecta; order Hemiptera; family Psyllidae; genus Diaphorina; species Diaphorina citri. The sequence continues at coordinate 88,862 of NW_007378310.1, read as the reverse complement.
ATCAGGAAAAAAACTTCTATTCATCTTGATGAAAGCCTCGGTAAGTTTGTGAAGATTCATAATGATGAGAAAGGCTGTATATTTATAAGTTTACAACAGTGATTCTAGGGAAACTGGTGAATTTAACATGCTATACCTAAATGGACAAAAACCATTTTTGCATTAATTTTCCCCATACTTAGGTATTGTATTTTTCCCCACAGTGAAAGTTAAGACTCCGTATCAACCTCTGTAGGTATAGATACCTCTGTAGTCTGTATGTATTGACCTTACAACATACGTGTACAACAGTTTTACACTAAGTGTTGTGATGCATTTGCGAAAACATACCTAATTAATGATTTAGTAAAAGTGAAGTGCTAAATGCTCATTTTTTCCTCATAAGGTTCGGCAGGCATTATGAGTTTTTTAATGTGTTTTACTTCATTGTGTGATGAGTTGATCACTTTGATTTTGAGTATTTACAATGATGATGACAAGCAGATGTAAATACTTAACTGTAAATGATGATGACAAGAGTAGATGTGTTATTTATGATTTCAATTATTTGTTGAGACAGTCTTTCAAAATCCATAACAGGTATTTTATAATAATGCACACCATTGTGCATCTATGTAGGTCAAATATTTTCTTGTTAAAGTAAATTTCGCATTTCCAGGAAAATATCATTAGCATTTACCATATAACAATAAAAAATAATAGATATCAGATACTATGCATAAGTATTCTATTTGCATTGAAAGTGCTTAAAATTATTTTATTAGAATTTTTCCCATAGCATTGTACATTCTGAAAGAATCTTTAAAAAATAAATGAACTTCGATAAGCCCATCATTAACATCAATAAATATTTTAATTATTTTTATTCTAAAAAAAGTTTCAATTTTAATGGTTCAACAACTGATGATGACTTGAATTTCAAATTAAAATTGAGCATTATTATCATAGGTATGAAAACAAGTAGGTACCTAGGTACATCAAGAAGCAACTTTATGAAGCTCCATAACAACATTGTTGTTACTGACTGCGATTAAGTCACCATTACCTACAAAGATTTCCAAGTCTGTACCTTGTCTCAAAAAACTTGAATGAAGTTTGGAACCAGAAATAATTTAAAAGAAGAAGATTTTTTAAGGGCCGGCCGCAAGTTGTAATTGGACGAACTTTCACTACTTATTTATGATCTGCACAGTCTGCAGGCATTTGGTTTTAGGATTCCCTTTCTTCCAGTCTAATTTGACAATTGTCAGCAAACCTTGATGTTGTTACCATTTCCAACACAACCTGCTCCATATTAGCACATGTAGGAGATGGTAGGATTCGATAGTTTCGTAATATTGTCGACGCGACAGTTTTCATCTGAAGCATGGCGTATTTCTTGCCTAGACAGTCACGTGGTCCTACCAGGAATGGCACGTAAGATCCTACTGGTCTCTTGGCGGCTTCTCCGGGTAAAAATCTATCTGGATCGAATTTGTTTGGTTCAGGATAGTAAGTAGAGTCTCGATGAACCGTGTAAATGTTGACAACCATGGAAGCTCCTGGAAAGCAGACCAAAAGATAGTTGGTTACTATTTGTTTTGTGAACTCTGGAACTCTCAGAAAACGGGTCCAAATTTAACCAAAATAAGACAAACCGTTCGAAAATTATGGCAAAACCAATCATAGCATTCATAGCGAAAGTTGTACTAACCTCGAGGTAAATCCAAATCTTCGTATCTTTCATTATCTGTAATAATCTGTCGTGCCACTAGTGGTACAGGAGGATAAAGTCTGAGAGATTCCTTGATGATCATTTCCACATATCTCATATTCTGAAGGTCTTCATAAGATGGTTCCTTGGTCTTGTCAGTGCCCAGTATTGATACCACTTCTTCATACGCCTGTGTAAAAGAATAAAAACCTTTATATTTACAATACTGATGAAACTCCTTTCGACTGATTATAGGGAAAAAAGAGGTAAAAGTAATCTTAGTTGAGTTCTCATAAACTCAAAATCATATTCACTCTTGTGACGTCAAAATTTATTAACTAGACGTTGATGACTCATCAACATCTTCCTCTGAAGATGAAGTGACGCTACTGAATCATCAACATCTAATGCCGCCTTCGTCAACTGTTCTCGATTTCATGTATTTCTGGCAATACCGAATCAGTGTCATTCTGCAGGGTTCCCTACCTTGTCCTGAACTTCCGGATGTAAAGCCAACATGAGAAGCACCGCAAAGTTAGCCGTCTTCGTGGTGTCTGTACCCGCGAAAATCACATTGATGATCTGTGTGACTAGATCCTCTTCGTCAATATTATTGGTCATCATGTGACGAGCAAAACTCATAGTGTTGTCAGAAGTGTTTGATGCTGCGATTTGTCTCACAATGTTCCTGCTGTATCCTCGGATCACCTCTTGGAGCTCATTTTCAGCTTTGTTCATTCCGATTAGCTTGCACACATTGTTAAACATCAGGAAAGGATTAGTAAGCCTTTTTTGGACAGACTGAAAGCAGAAGATAATGAATTTAATGTTTTGAGTACTATTCGATACCCAGGTACTGCGCGCTCATTTTCAGCTTTGTTCATTCCGATTAGCTTGCACACATTGTTAAACATCAGGAAAGGATTAGTAAGCCTTTTTTGGACAGACTGGAAGCAGAAGATAATGAATTTAATGTTTTGAGTACTATTCGATACCCAGGTACTGCGCTATCAACAGCTCGACGGCAGATAAGACATTTTGTAGGTACATACAAACATTTGAGACCTCGGACAGCGTACATTGTACTTTAAACTCGGTTCGTTAGGTACTAAGGACCAAGCTGTAGGTACATACAAACATTTGAGACCTCGGACAGCGTACATTGTACTTTAAACTCGGTTCGTTAGGTACTAAGGACCAAGCAAAAAAATTCTTGCTGTCCAACAACAAGAAGGTCCCAAGTATTTTTGTAAATATTCACAGTAAAAGCTTTGGAAAATAACTTACATGTAAAATGTCCATCATGGCTTTGACTACAGGATGATCATTGAACTCCTGAGCTTTGGGATTCTCCCCCAGTGTACTTCTGATAACCATGTCAAATGTTGCCAAGTTGAGCAATGTCCCGGGATAGAAACTTTCTCCTTTCTCCATGAGAGGACGAAATTTGTCCACAAGAATATTGGTCTCCTCGAAGAATATGCAGATGTAGGTTTTGACCACGGAATAGTGGAAACTGGGGGCGATCATTTTTCTATCCGCTCGCCATTTTTCTACTGGTGAAAATCCCAGTACACCATTCCGAAATAGATTTTCTACTATCCGATATATATCTGACTTCCGCAGGACTTTATTAAATACGTAATTGATTGGTCGCTTAGTCTGTGAACACCACGACGGTGCCTAGTTCTTCTTTCTCGCCCTAGTACATACGTGTATGTCCAACACTCGGCCATATGTTGCCCCGGGCTCGGTGCGACTATATGTGTCTCATTGTTAATCGGTGCCATTTGGTGGTATAGAAAGGATCTCAAAGTATTTTGATACCACCCGGAGACGATTTTCTGCGAGTCTCACCTAAAGTGGAAGTGATACTCATGCAGATCAGAAACCTTGTTGGCGTATAACTTGGCGGCCCCAATGAGAGGCCACTGAGGAGGCCCCTTCAACTTGGAGGCCACCCTGTAGTAGTGTCTCCTTCTGTAGCGAATGATGAAAATGAAGGATAGTCCCTTCAACTTGGAGGCCACTTTGTAGTAGTGTCTTCTTCTGTAGCGAATGATGCAAACGAAGGATAGTAGTGCACAGAGCAGGAAGTAGCTGGCTGAGCTCTTTTCAAACAGTCCCTGTGAAAGAAAAAACGAAGAACACATGAACAAAATGCTGGCTCTTAAGTTTGTGCTAAGCATAGTCTCAAGGCATTTGATTGGTTAATTTTGACTTGAGAATGATCTAAGAACGATCATTCTTGTTCATGTAGTCTCAAGGCATTTGATTGGTCAATTTTGACTTGAGACTGATCTAAGAACGATCATTCTTGTTCATAAATACGAGTGTAAGTCTGTTAGACCGTCTGCCGTCTGAGAGATCTAGGTCTCGAGATTTTTCCGCCATTCACGCTCAGACTATTTGACAGACTTAGGTCTGGCAGAGAGTCTGAGCGTGAGTGGAGGGCATTAGAGTTAAGCCCGTCCGACCAGAGTACAGATCAGCAGGTAATACTCCAGTTAAGAAGTTATAGTCATAATATTTTGACTGACGCATTAATGGGAGTATTCCAGTATTCATATCCACCGATTCATTCTGGTTCCCAGTCAAGAAGTTATAGTCATAATATTTTGACTGACGCATTAATGGGAGTATTCCAGTATTCATATCCACCGATTCATTCTGGTCCTCCAAGTCAAACTACCTACATATGACCTATGCTTACTCCCATCTCCCATCTAATTGCCGGTAAAATATCTGATGACCGATAGTTGAACGTACTGTAACTGAACATAATCTTTTGGTCTGGTCTAATCACTTTGGTCACTATAATTATCAGGTAATTCCCTTAACAATCGATTTCTTTCGTACATATGACCTATGCTTACTCCCATCTAATTGCCGGTAAAATATCTGATGACCGATAGTTGAACGTACAGTACGTTATTTATCTAATGAAAATAGATTAATAGTTTAAAGTCATTTAAGAGTATTTCAGTGAAATTTCGAGTGTATGGCCGCCATACACTTTCACCAAGGAGATTCCTCTTTGGGCGTAACAGCGCGACCAGACTTGCTGCCACAGGCCGGTTATGTATTTTCAATTGCTAACTGATAAACTGAAAGACGGTCCTCTGAGTGAAATATTACTATTTTCATTTAATTTATTTATTTTTATGAAAAATTTCCAAGAATTAAGTCTGTCTCTCATGTTGAGGGAGATGTTTTCATAATTTCATACATCGGGGCCTGTGGGTGAACACCATAGAATTTGCATTGGCAGATTGGCAGCCAAGGGTGTTGAGGTTCACAATTCATACATCCTTAATGGAATCAAAATTAGGTCCGAAAATACAGCTATAATGCAAGATAAACTTGCGTTTTTTAAATCAGCCTTTTTAAATTATATCTAAATAAGCCCTATCAAATCCACTCAACTATTTTTTTCTTTCAATGAAGAACTTGTCAGCGTAGAAAGATTGAGCCATCCTTTCTCCAAGTGACCTGAAAAAAATAATATTGTCGTTATTAAATTATATTAGGTAGGCACTCCCTTACTCATATTGTATTTATTACTATTGTAATATTGTACCTACTGTTAAAAATATGAATAAATAAAGCACTATTAATACTAATACTAATACTAATACTAATTGATTGGTCCTGCGTCCAGACAAAAAATGAAGAACTTGTCAGCGTAGAAAGATTGAGCCATCCTTTCTCCAAGTGACCTGAAAAAATAATATTGTCGTTATTAAATTATATTGAAAATAAAATGATCTTTATATAATATTAAATATAGGCCGGGCAACGCGGCGCCGGTGCTTGGAACTATTGACGTTCGCCTGCCTCCCGGCAAGCTTGATTCTTTTGACCCCATGTCATCCATCCTAATAACCTAATTTCCTAATGAAGAACTTGTCAGCGTAGAAAGATTGAGCCATCCTTTCTCCAAGTGACCTGAAAAAAATAATATTGTCGTTATTAAATTATATTGAAAATAAAATGATCTTCTTATAATATTAAATATAGGCCGGGCAACGCGGCGCCGGTGCTTGGAACTATTGACGTTCACCTGCCTCCCGGCAAGCTTGATTCTTTTGCCACCATGCCATCCATCCTAATTTCCGAATTGTTGAAATCAAACGGTAAAGTAAAATTTGAGTTTCTGAGTAAGAGTGGGAACTTGAATTTGTAAAGGTTATTGTATCGGATATGTTATCAGGATAACTGACTGGTAACTGAATTAACTGATGGTATCATAATTCTTATCGTTCGTAAGGATCCAACCTCTAGGATGGCAACAATACCACGATCAAATAACTTGAATCTCACCTAAAATAGAAATGGTAGTCATGCAGATCGGAAACCTTGTTGGTGTGCAATTTTCCAGCCCCTAAAAAAGGCCATTGAGTAGGTCCCTTCAACTTGGAGGCCACTTTGTAGTAGTGTCTTCTTCTGTAGCGAATGATGCAAACGAAGGATAGTAGTGCACAGAGCAGGAAATAGCTGGCTGAGCTCTTTTCAAACAGTCCCTGTGAAAGAAAAAACGAAGAACACATGAACAAAATGCTGGCTCTTAAGTTTGTGCTAAGCATAGTCTCAAGGCATTTGATTGGTTAATTTTGACTTGAGAATGATCTAAGAACGATCATTCTTGTTCATGAATACGAGTGTAAGTCTGTTAGACCGTCTGCCGTCTGAGAGATCTAGGTCTCGAGATTTTTCCGCCATTCACGCTCAGACTATTTGACAGACTTAGGTCTGTCAGAGAGTCTGAGCGTGAGTGGAGGGCATTAGAGTTAAGCCCGTCCGACCAGAGTACAGATCAGCAGGTAATAAATACTCCAGTCAAGAAGTAATAGTCATAATATTTTGACTGACGCATTAATGGGAGTATTCCAGTATTCATATCTAAGAATGGCTGCCCTACATGGACGCTACGCCACTGAACGTACTGTAACTGGAGCATAATCTTTTGGTCTGGTCTAGTCACTTTGGTCACTATAATCATCAGGTAATTCCCTTAACAATTGATTTCTTTCGTTTATTCCTTTCAACCTCAAGCTGAAAGGTCTCAATGGATCATATTGGATACGCTCATCAAATGAAACCATACTTACTTGGAACAAAGAGAATTTCATACTGCCCGGCATAAAAAGCATTGCGTGTTCTTTACTCTAATCTAACTACCTACATATGACCTATGCTTACTCCCATCTAATTGCCGGTAAAATATCTGATGACCGATAGTTGAACGTACAGTACGTTATTTATATAATAAAAATAGATTAATGGTTTAAAGTCAATATTTAAGAGTATTTCAGTGAAATTTCGAGTGTATATGGCCGCCATACACGCCCTACATGGACGCTACGCCACTGAACGTACTGTAACTGGAGCATAATCTTTTGGTCTCGTCTAGTCACTTTGGTCACTATAATTATCAGGTAATTCCCTTAACAATCGATTTCTTTCAGATGCAAACGAAGGATAGTAGTGCACAGAGCAGGAAGTAGCTGGCTGAGCTCTTTTCAAACAGTCCCTGTGAAAGAAAAAACGAAGAAGACATATGTTATGTGGGTCACTCACACTGAGACAGTCGGAATGTGTGTGACGGGAAATGGGGAAAGCTTGCAACCTAGGACTGTTAGACCATCTCAGAGACCCCGTTCTCACAGACTTGAGTCTGTCAGACAGTCAGAACGTGCGTGGCGGGGAATGGGGAAAGCTTGCAACCTAGGTCTGTTAGACCATCTCAGAGACCCCGTTCTCACAGACCTGGGTCTGTCAGACAGTCAGAACCTGCGTGGCGGGAAAAGCTTGAGAACATGGTCTGTTAGACCGTCTGAGAGATCTAATTTATGAAAAAAAAAAAAAAAAAAAAAAAAAAAAAACAGATGGTAAAAAGAGAATATCAATGTAAGTATCATTTGGACAGCATTTAGCAGAAAAGAGCCATTCAAAAAGATATACTTTTTTCTAAAAAGATTAGTGTTTCACCGCCGGTTTCATTTCGTACCAATGAAAAAACTGCTACATTAGACGCATGTGGTCTGTGTCGTAGCATGTCCATCTCGCAGTATGTTCTTCTCCATTATCAGATGAGCAATAAGATGAGCTTTCGGCCTCTTCACAAGAGCAGTTTGATATACGGAACTTATAACAACGGAGGTGTTATCGTCCCGAAATCGAAGAGAGAAGGAGGACAGGATAGGAAAAAGCCAGCCGTTCCGAGAACGAACCTCATCTGTTTAGGATCAAGTCCGCCCCGGGCGGTAATCGAACACGTGACCTAACGCTTACAAGGCAGATGCGCCTTCAAGCTAAATATAGGCTGACTATTCAGTCTCTTGGTGAGCAAGTATACATAATAGGTATGTACAAAGCTATAAAGGGGCGTACATATCTGCGCCCTGCGCCAACTCGGTGTTTTATTTGCGCGGACGTACGATGGGAAGGGGGTTTGGCACTAAAAACTGACCATCGAAATTTTGACCCGATTACATTACTTTCCTTCCTATAGGATAAGGAAAGTAAAAAAGATGTTTGTGTACTTAGGGCAAATCACCGGGTAATTTGCTTCGTAATTTTATTATTTCTATTAAATTTGTAAATCAAATAATATTGCTGACATTTCCCACTTCTCTTTTGTACTTTACATTGTAAAGTTTACAAACATAGGTACAATGTACAAACCTAATCTAGAATGATGATACAAATTTTTTGACCCCGCCGGGAATCGAACCCGGGTCTCCCGCGTGCAAGGCGAGCGCAGTGACCACTACGCCATGGGAGCTCAAAATCAAATAATATTGCTTACATTTCCCACTCCTATTTTACTATTTTGTACTTTACATTGTGAAGTTTACAAACATAGGTACAATGTACAAACCTAATCTAGAATGCTAGAAAATCTAGAAATGTTTCTAATCTTCCTATGAGAATGAGTGATTTGTAGATACTAATTATTCTTGCATAAAATTTATTGCTGTTTATTAGGAACTTGGTGATTAGATCTAGAAATGTTTCTAATCTTCCTATGAGAATGAGTGATTTGTAGATACTAATTATTCTTGCATAAAATTTATTGCTGTTTATTAGGTTCTATAGGAACTTGGTGAAAATCTAGAAATGTTTCTAATCTTCCTATGAGAATGAGTGATTTGTAGATACTAATTATTCTTGCATAAAATTTATTGCTGTTTATTGGGAACTTGGTGATTACTACTTTCCTTATCCTATAGGAAGGAAAATAGTAATGTAATCGGGTCAAATTTTTGATGGTCAGATTTTAGTGCCAAAACACGTTTTGAGGTCCCTAGAGCCTAGACCCTAAATCCAGGAAGGAAAGTAATGTAATCGGGTCAAATTTTCGATGGTCAGATTTTAGTGCCAAAACACGTTTTGAGGTCCCTAGACTCCCTAGAGCCTAGACCCTAAATCCAAAGTTTCAGCCATTGGTCCGTGTGTGTGTGTCTGTATCTGTAAACAAAATATCTCGAGAACGGTAAGAGCTAGAGACTTGAAATTTGGTATGTATCTTTCAAATGTGACAAGGATTGGTTAAGACCGGTGCAATGCTTGGCGGCATTTTACCGCTTTTTGGCACTTTTCGGTGTAATTTAACAATATCTCGGGAACGGTATAAGCTAAGGACTTGAAATTTGGAACGTAGTTCACAAATGTGACAAGGATGCAACACAAAACGTTTGGTTAAAATAGGTGCTGCGGTTGGCGGTATTTTGACCGCTCTTTGGCGGGTTTCGACCGTTTTTTGGCGGTTTTCAGCTATACTGACTAAACGGTTAGAGATATTATAAATGTTACAACAGAACACCCAAATAAGCACCATTCAATAGGATAAGGAAAGTCGTGTGATGTTCACACCAGATTTTTTTTTTCTTTTTTTTTTTTTCATGTCCTATTATTATTTTTCCACTGTGCCTACCTACCTATCTAACCTAACCTTCATTCCTTCATACATACGTAATAGCTATACCAAAATGTAGCTACTTCCTACTTGAGATATCAATTAATCTTTAAAACTTGAAATGTACAATCATTTCTACCCAAATATGGGTGAGTACATATTCTTTACCGTATGATGTTATATCTAACATGTTAGATATCTATCCAACGTTGTATCCAAAACCATGTAGATATCTAATGAAAAACAAAAACTGAGAGGATGTCGGTCCCTAAGTAAACAACTATTTCCACAGAGATAAATTTATCGACTGAAAAATGAACTGTCTGTCCAGAATGGCAGAGATTGTTTTGGTTTTTTTGATGGTTTGTTTATGAGTTTTATGACAAATGATATACCTACCATATTTTTAAGAGGAGACGTAATTGGAATCTTCAGATATAAACATTATAGGTAAATACGTGTTTTCTGTAGTAAACGAGTTACGTGTGATTTTTCATGAATCATGAAAGGTGACACACATTGAAACTTGATCCTGGAAGAAGATCAAAAGTTGAGACATATAGGACTGTCCTAGTCTCGGTAGTGCAGTTGCTAAAGTTGTGTCCACACATAGTCTAAGCTAGCGGCTTCCAAACTTCATTTTCTACGCGCCCTTTTTTTTCAATGGAGTAGTTGCAAATGGTTAAAAAATAAAAATAAATGGTCGATTCCTATGTAAAAAGTTGGGGAAAATCCAAATCTGAGGTCAAAACTCCGGAAAAATAACTGTAAAAGGTCGAAAATTTAATTTTTATTTTCCGTTCTACTGAAAGAGTTAACCTCGAGGTAAATCCAAATCTTCGTATCTTTCATTATCTGTAATAATCTGTCGTGCCACTAGTGGTACAGGAGGATAAAGTCTGAGAGATTCCTTGATGATCATTTCCACATATCTCATATTCTGAAGGTCTTCATAAGATGGTTCCTTGGTCTTGTCAGTGCCCAGTATTGATACCACTTCTTCATACGCCTGTGTAAAAGAATAAAAACCTTTATATTTACAATACTGATGAAACTCCTTTCGACTGATTATAGGGAAAAAAGAGGTAAAAGTAATCTTAGTTGAGTTCTCATAAACTCAAAATCATATTCACTCTTGTGACGTCAAAATTTATTAACTAGACGTTGATGACTCATCAACATCTTCCTCTGAAGATGAAGTGACGCTACTACGATCTTTTTGCTGCCGCAGAGGTGTTCGTTTTCTCTGGGTTTTTCTCGTTTTGTCAACTTGACCTTGAGGATTTGTGATTTGCCATCCCAGATTTTCATCTTGAGGTAAACCAAAGGTGTATTTTCCTTCCGGGAAACTTTCAGAAACGGAACCGATTCCGATGGCGCGCCATCTTGGATTTCTTATGGTTAGGTACAGGCGCCTTTTTAGTTTCCAAAAGGGAACCGGTTCTGTGTCCGAAAGTTTCACCGAAAGTTTGAGCCGTAGTCGTTTAGTTGTGCAACGTTGCGTGTTCGTAGTAACCGGTTGATTCACCCTGGCCGTATTTTCCATGTGGAAATTTCATGGTCAAGTCACGATTCATGACGTTATGGTAGGTAATGGGGAAACTTTACCCGGGAAAGTGAACATTGTCTGGCGATGTTCCATTTCCCCGTTACCTACACCTACGATAACGCCATGAAAATTCCACTATGAACACCACATGAAAATTCTGCAAGGAAAGTGCGGCTCATCTTCGAAATCACGTCAGGCTGGTTCCCGGCCTGACTCAGGCTGGTTCCCGGTCTGACTCAGGCTGGGTGAGGTTAGTATGACAAGGCGAGTACCTTGTCGCCGGATGAGGGGTTAAACCCCCGTCAGCACTAAAGACGTTAGCAGTTATCTATACAATAACGGTAAACCTCTATAGGAGAGATCTATGTATTATGAGGAATGGGGAAACTTTACCCGGGAAAGTGAACATTGTCTGGCGATGTTCCATTTCCCCGTTACCTACACCTACGATAACGCCATGAAAATAATTCCACTATGAACACCATCATGAAAATTCTGCAAGGAAAGTACGGCTCATTTTGGCAATCACGTCAGGTTTTTCCCGGCCTGACTCAGGCTGGTTCCCGGCCAGACTCAGGCTGGTTCCAGAGCTGACTCAGGCTGGTTCCAGAGCTGACTGAGGCTGGGTGAGGTTAGTATGACAAGGCGAGTACCTTGTCGCCGGATGTAGGGTTAAACCCCCGTCACCAAAGGCTTTAGCAGTTATCTATACAATAACAGTAAACCTCTATAGGAGAGATATACGTATTATGAGCACAAGAAATGGACAAGAGGAGAGACAAAGACAGGTGACGTGAAGGCGAAATCCTTCCTCTACCAAAGGATTGGTTTGGCCGTCCAGCGCGGGAATGGGGCAAGTGTGGAGGGGACCTTCCCAGCTGGAGACAGATTTGACGAGGTGTTTGGCTTGTAATCTTAAATTACTATGTTTTAAAATTGTATTTAATTTGTTCAAATAAAACACAGAGGAGAGATGGTATCGGATACCCCAAAATTCATCAATATTCATGTAGTCAGAAGACTAGCAACAGCTTCAATCAAGTACCTAGACCCCATAAAAAAACTATCAAACTATTCGTTAGGTAGGGAGCTTAAAAGTTAACTAAACAGTTAACACCCGGGTCTACAATATCAAGGGTTTGACTGAGCTAGTGAGCTATAATATCAAGGGTTTGATAAGGCGTTTAACTAAGAATGCTGGAATACTACGTTCAATCACCCTCGGAGCATTCTCAGAGGTTAACAAACACTTGAAACTGAGATTGTACTCCCGGAGTATTGTTTTGTATTGTAGGAGTGCAAATCGTTTAGGAGAGCAGAATGCACCCCTGTTTACATTAGTTACGTTCGTAGGCAGGTAAGTATGTAGGTACCTGTATGTATAAATATTGTACAAGATGATAACAGCTAAGTCAGATAATAGATGAGTTAGCTGTCAGGTAGGTAGGTACTCATTTATCACAGTTGTTATTTAATTACGCCATTGTTTTGAATAAGATAAATCGAAAAAATTGAAAACTGAGAGACCGTGGCCGAGGCAAATATCAGACTAGACAAGTAGACTTGCATTCCCGTGGTTCTGAGTTCGATTCCCAGTAGGCAGTTTTATTTCCGCTGTATTCCAATATTTCCAATACGGGATGCACTTAACTTCGGTAATTTAGTGAAAAAAAAAAAAAAAAAAAAAAAAAAAAAAAAGGGAAAAAAA
>NW_007378310.1:73806-75193 GCF_000475195.1 Diaphorina citri | reverse complement strand
GGGCCCCTTTTAAAAAAAAAGGGCCCCCCCCAAAAGAAAATAATATATCTAAAAAAAAAAAAAAAAAAAAAACTTACGAAGAAGGTTAAGTCGTGCGAAACAGTGCAGTCAACATCTTTTGAAAACTTTACTAAAACAAAGTCCGAAATGGTTTCAAAATTGAAAATTCGCAAGCTCAGTTGATTTTCGCCATGAGTCGGTTGTACTGTTGAAATCACACTAAACACTGAAACTGCAAGGGGTAGGTAGGTACTTTGTAATTAATTTAAGCTGACTAGTAGAAGCTATTATTGATTAAAGTTTATATGAGATCCTACATTAAGAAATAGATAATTAGTTATTCTTTACCGCATGTGGAATTATGAGGATACCTAGGTGTCCATCAGTATCACATTCTTTCATTCCTCGTGCAGGAAACCCGATATTAGGGAAACCTATTTTTGGCCTACGTTTCATAGAAAAACTTTGCTCTGTGCAACTTCGCAAGTCATGATGTAAAGTAAGAAGTAACACAAGGAACACCTCTTAATACACTACTAGGGTATTATCATCATAGTATGGATTTGTTATGACCGTATATGATATGCTACATATATGACGTCAAAAGTTTGCCAAAAAAAAGAAAAAAAAAATGCACTGGCCTTTAGATTCCAAATAGATATTTGAAAGGGTTACTTTCTGTGGTATTCTCGGGTTGAACCAGCAATGAGCACCCAAATGGGAAGTATTGTGTCTCTTATCGCCGCATTTCGATTCCAAATAGATATTTCAAAGGGTTACTTTCTGTGGTATTCTCGGGTTGAACCAGCAATCAGCACCCAAATGGGAAGTATTGTGTCTCTTATCGCCGATCTGATGAGGGACATATTACGACACAGACCAAAAGTGACAGCGACACAGGGGATTACCGTCCTTACGTCCTTAAATTAGTGGTATTCTCGGGTTGAACCAGCAATGAGCACCCAAATGGGAAGTATTGTGTCTCTTATCGCCGATCTGATGAGGGACATACTACCATTACGACACAGACCAAAAGTGACAGCGACACAGGGGATTACCGTCCTTACGTCCTTGAATTGTATACTAATATGATTTTTGATCCAACACAGGTACCTACTCCAACATTGCCGCCGTCAAAAAACTCCCAGTTCGTACCCTGAAATTCCCGCCCGTCTGTTCAATAATTCCCGTCTCGTTGAATAATTCCCGTCTGTGACTTTTCACTAATTCCTATCCCGACTCCATCTTGTTCCCGCCTAATTCAGCCAAATCGTGATGGCCCCCAACAAGGAAGGCTCGGGCCAGGGGCAATCGTCGGAACCTGTGTACGATTTCCCATTTCCGCGGCCTAACCAACCAAGCCGATGTAAGTGGGCCGCCACTGCAC
>NW_007378310.1:68073-72826 GCF_000475195.1 Diaphorina citri | reverse complement strand
GACCGCTTTTTGGCGGTTTTCAGCTATACTGACTAAACGGTTAGAGATATTGTAAATGTTACAACAGAACACCCAAATAAGCACCATTCAATAGGATAAGGAAAGTCGTGTGATGTTCACACCAGATTTTTTTTCATGTCCTATTATTATTTTTCCACTGTGCCTATATACCTACCTATCTAACCTAACCTTCATTCCTTCATACATACGTAATAGCCATACCAAAATGTAGCTACTTCCTACTTGAGGATATCAATAATTAATCTTTAACACTTGAAATGTTCAATCATTTCTACCCAAGTATGGCTGAGTACATACATAACGAAAGTAAATAAGTAGGTCTAGGTACCTACTATAAATAGGTATACCTATTGTTTGGGTCTTGTCAGGGGTGATTTATCATGAAGTTACCTATTTATCTTTTTGTAGGTGTCCAATCTAGCATAAATTGTTCATATTTCACACGCGATTTATTAATCACTGTCCATTTGTTTTCGAGACTAAATGCTTTTGTAGGTACTTACCTACCTAAATATTCTAAAAAATTATTATTATTTAACTACTTACATGTACATACCTAAAGGTGTGTCCAAACATATTCGACCGACCATGAATCGATATCGATCGACGAGGTGAATTCATGTTATCGAGGCAGTGTGGATGGTTCAGTCGACATCGATCGACGGCCGTTCGACTATGTGTGGACACTGGACACACCTTAATAGACTCTATATGCGCTTGTTCAATTAATGTCGTTTCTGGGATTCGAACCACAGACCTCTCGATTATAAATCCAGTGCTACTTGGACTGTGACAGTGACACAGTGACATACACTTGGATATTTAGCGCTTGTTCAATTAATGTCGTTTCTGGGATTCGAACCACAGACCTCTCGATTATAAATCCAGTGCTACTTGGACTGTGACAGTGACATACACTTGGATATTTATGTACATTGTACACTGTGCAGACTTCATTTGCATATTTATGTAGGTACCTATTTCGATTTATTCTACAGTCACGTGCAAAATTTTTGGGACAGATTGACTTTTTCCTTTCCTTATTTGGTAAATACTTTTTGCTTTCCTTCCCTTTCCTTATACTTTCCTTAATCCTTATGGGAAATATTGAAGATTAAAGACAACAAGCCTTTAGTTAGTATCAAAAACGTTCAAGCCAGCCTAGCTAGCTTGGAGAGTAGCTTGCCTGCCTTGTAAGAGGTAGCGCTAGTTCGCGGGTTCCATTCCTGCCCGGATCGAGCTTTACCCTAAAAACAGATAAGATTCGTTCTCGGAATACCTGGCTTTCTAATATCCTGACCTCCTCTATTCAATTTCGGGACAATAATACCTCCGTTGTTACAGTCCCCTCTGCCAAACCTCACGTTTAAAAATATTTTTAAGACATTCAGAAAAATCTGTGAGAGTAAAGGGATGAATATGCAAATTGTTCCGAATTTTTGGCACCCGAATATACATAATGTATTAGAATGATGATAGGATGGTACAATTAATACATATTGGATATACCTAATTGTTCAATCAATGTGCAATATTGCTCGCATAAACAAAGTCAAAGTTCAAGGGAAATTGCTAACAAAGCGGACATAGACATGCATCATGAACAAATAGATCAACATGAACATGAATGCATAGGTCATGAGTAACATGAACAATAGAAATAATGACATTAATGTGTTTCATTTGAAATGGAGATATGCTTTTGGCTAAACCGATCAACATTTTGAATGGAGGGTCAGTAGGGTTTTTTACTTTCTATTACCCTTACGTATAGGGAACCTATACAAGGTAATGAGAAAGTATTGCAATCGGTCCAAATTTTCAAAATCGGGAAATGGGTGGAAATATCCGTTTTGGGGTCCCCTGATTCCAAAAAAGTGGTTTTTAGCCCATGGTCTGTACGTAACGTACGTACGTACGTACGTACGTAACGTACAGACCATGGGCTAAAAACCACTTTTTTGGAATCAGGGGACCCCAAAACGGATATTTCCACCCATTTCCCGATTTTGAAAATTTGGACCGATTGCAATACTTTCTCATTACCTTGTATAGGTTCCCTATACGTAAAGGTAATAGAAAGTAAAAAGAAATTTTCTAATTGTGTTCAGCATATTTAAATGCTTGTCACAAATATCGTTTCCCGATTATTACACCTAGATAAATTTTATGACTTGGACTCGAACCACCAACCTCCAGATCCAAAGTCCAACGCGTTAACAACTGCACCACTGAGGTTGGTGCCAAAATCCATATTGAGCGAACGAAGAGAGATGCTTGTTTTAACGTGATATCATGTTTTCTATCACACTCTCAGAAGAAAATTAGTGATAGAGTGCCATTGGTTCACCCTAGTTTTTTTTTTATTATTTTTGCTAACAAAGCGGACATAGACATGCATCATGAACAAATAGATCAACATGAACATGAATGCATAGGTCATGAGTAACATGAACAATAGAAATAATGACATTAATGTGTTTCATTTGAAATGGAGATATGCTTTTGGCTAAACCGATCAACATTTTGAATGGAGGGTCAGTAGGGTTTTTTACTTTCTATTACCCTTACGTATAGGGAACCTATACAAGGTAATGAGAAAGTATTGCAATCGGTCCAAATTTTCAAAATCGGGAAATGGGTGGAAATATCTAAAGTTCAAGGGAAATTGCTAACAAAGCGGACATAGACATGCATCATGAACAAATAGATCAACATGAACATGAATGCATAGGTCATGACTGTCATGAGTAACATGAACAATAGAAATCGTGACATGAATGTGTTTCATTTCAAATGGAGATATATGCTTTTGGCTAAACCGACCAACATTTTGAATGGAGGGTCAGTAGGGTTTTTTTTTTTATGATGTTCGATTCCATAGAGGGAACTGTAACTGAAAGAGAGAAAGAAGACAGTATAGGAGAACCCGCCGTTCCGAAAACGAACATTATCCCATCAGGATAAAATCTGCCCCTGGGCGAAAATAGAACCTGTGGCCTAAAGAGCACTGAGAAAAAAACTAGGGCATCAGAAGCCCAATCGAGTCACTGGGTTCCGGAACTCTAATATGAAACTCTGTATCAGGAAGCTCGACACTTCAGGAAGCATTCCAACAATTCAATTAAATCAGGGGAACTACAAGTAACTCAATAATGGAGTTCTTCAACCCTGACTTGTGGCACCTTAATCACCTTATTTTTTGATGAAGATTTTTCCGTTCCCGGAACTAATGCATGTAAAAGAATGCTTTAGTTCTGCAAAAGTGGTTCCGGAATTACTGTATATGTATAACAACGGAAATCTTATCATTCCGTAATGGAAGAGAGGAGGAGAACGGGATAGGAGAAAGCCAGCCGTTCCAAGAACGAACATTATCCGTTTCTTAGGTTTAGGGTAAAGTTCGTCCCGGGCGAAAGCGACCTAGTATCAAATATATAAGACCTTTACCCCCCATAATGTATCAAATATATAAGACCTTGCTGGTTAGACTGCGGGGGAAAAGGAACTTTTCAGTCCTATCCCAGCAGGATAAACAAGGTATGTTCTATACTATTCTAGTGCTTACTAGGCAAACGCTCTGACCTCCAAGCAAACTGGACTGGCATTAAGTAGGTAGATTCGTAAAAGCTTATCCTATGGGCTGTTTGCCCTTGAACCAAGCCTGGGAGTGGTCTTTTTGTGTATATGGAAAGGCTGTTTGTGCATTAAGTAGAATAGATTATACCCTGTTTATAAACTGCAAGACTGAGACTGAAAAGTCCCTTTACTTCTCCTTCTTTTTCTTCGCCCTTACCCTTTACTCCCAATTCTCACAGTCCCAGGAAAAGTCCCTTTACTCCAACAGTGCCAGGAAAAGTCCCTTTACTCCCACAGTGCCAGGAAAAGTCCCTTTACTCCAACAGTGCCAGGAAAAGTCCCTTTACTCCAACAGTGCCAGGAAAAGTCCCTTTACTTCAACAGTGCCAGGAAAAGTCCCTTTACTCCAACAGTGCCAGGAAAAGTCCCTTTACTCCAACAGTGCCAGGAAAAGTCCCTTTACTCCAACAGTGCCAGGAAAAGTCCCTTCCAACAGTCCCAGGAAAAGTCCCTTTACTCCAACAGTGCCAGGAAAAGTCCCTTTACTCCCACAGTGCCAGGAAAAGTCCCTTTACTCCCACAGTCTAAACAAGGTTCTAAAGTCCCTTTACTCCAACAGTGCCAGGAAAAGTCCCTTTACTCCCACAGTGCCAGGAAAAGTCCCTTTACTCCAACAGTGCCAGGAATAGTCCCTTTACTCCAACAGTGCCAGGAAAAGTCCCTTTACTCCCACAGTCTAAACAAGGTTCCATTCTTCTCCCCACAACAGATGCCAAATGCGAGTTCATGAATCCAACCGGCAGTCTAAAGGACAGAGCCGCATGGCGTATGATTGAAGACGCGGAGACGGCTGGGGTACTCAAACCCGGATATACTATTGTCGAACCCTCGTCCGGCAATACAGGTGAGCCGCCAAAATCGAGACGGCTGGGGTACTCAAACCCGGATATACTATTGTCGAACCCTCGTCCGGCAATACAGGTGAGCCGCCAAAATCTATAAAAAAAAAGGAATTTTCTAATTGTGTTAAGCATATTTAAATGCTCGTCACAAATATCGTTCCCCGATTTAGGGTAAAAAAAAATGTAATAAAAGGGAAATTTGTTGACACAGGGGAGTATCGAACCCGCAACTTCTCAACTGTAAGTCGGAA
>NW_007378310.1:62495-68063 GCF_000475195.1 Diaphorina citri | reverse complement strand
ATATGGTCCTTTCCGCGTAAATTCCGTATGGGAAATTTTAAGTTCGAGGGAATTTTTTTGGAAACTGAGAAAAAAAAAAGTATCGTAATCAAAAACATCGATGTTGACATCGATGTTTTTGTTCCGATGTATCGATGTTTTCAAAACATCGATGTCGTTGTCCCAACCTAGGGTTGGGACATCGAGACGAAAACATTGATGTTCGATACATCGATGTTTTTAAACTTCGATATATCGAGTATCCGATATATCGTAATCAAAAACATCGATGTTGACATCGATGTTTTTGTTCCGATGTATCGATGTTTTCAAAACATCGATGTCGATGTCCCAACCCTACCCCGATTGTTACTCCTAGATAAATTTTATGACTTGGACTAAGGCATGGCCAAACTTGTGGAAAAGGCATGGCCGAACTTGAGGCATGGCCAAACTTGTGGAAAAGGCATGGCCGAACTTGAGGCATGGCCAAACTTGTGGAAAAGGCATGGCCGAACTTGAGGCATGGCCAAACTTGTGGAAAAGGCATGGCCGAACTTGAGGCATGGCCAAACTTGTGGAAAAGGCATGGCCGAACTTGAGGCATGGCCAAACTTGTGGAAAAGGCATGGCCGAACTTGAGGCATGGCCAAACTTGTGGAAAAGGCATGGCCGCACTTGTATTTATCAAACTAAAAACATAAACGAAACTCAATATTAGGCGAGCGAGGAAAAGTTTTCTCTCTCGCAGTCTCTGCACTCTGTGTATTTCTTATGGTGATTTTAGCGATCAAAAATTGATCATATCTCGGGATCGGTTTAGATTTTCGCAAAATCCTTTCTTGTTGCACACCTAGACCATAAAAGGAATATTCCTATCAAATTTCAGCTTTCTAGGTGTTGTGGTTCTAGAGATAGCGATCAGTGTGTGAACTATGAAATGTGAAATGTGAACTGTGAACTGTGAATGGATCTTGTTCTTATAATATAAGATTGATCATATCTCAGGATCGGTTTAGATTTTCGCAAAATCCTTTCTTGTTGCACACCTAGACCATAAAAGGAATATTCCTATCAAATTTCAGCTTTCTAGGTGTTGTGGTTCTGGAGATAGAGTGATCAGTGTGTGAAATGTGAATGAGTGAATGGATCTTGTTCTTCTTATATTATAAGAACGAGATCCATTCACTCATTCACATTTCATAGTTCACACACTGATCGTTCTATCTCGAGAACCACAACACCTAGAAAGCTTAAATTTGGTAGGAATATTCCTTTTATGGTCTGGGTGTGCAATAAGAAAGGATTTTGCGAAAATCTAAACCGGTCCTGAGATATGATCAATTTTTGATCGCTAAAATCACCATAAGAAATACACAGAGTGCAGAGACTGCGGGAGAGAAAACTTTTCCTCGCTCGCCTAATATTTGAGTTTCGTTTATGTTTTTAGTTTGATAACTACAAGTTCGGCCATGCCTTTTCTACAAGTTTGGCCATGCCTCGGGATGAACTAGCGGGATTCCGGAGCGAAGCGACGGAATTCAGCTAGTTTAGAATAAAACCCCCGTACCTAAGTATAAACAATAGAAGTTATTTAGTGACGCAAGACACAAACCCCCATCAAATGGGGAAGTCTTGAATATACCTACTTATCTACTGTCCTATCTAGATTTAATGAGGGTATCCCTATGAATCAGGCACACCTTTCCGTGTTCTGATGAGGAATTCCTCAAGCTGTGTCCACCTGTCCACACATAGTCGGCGGCTGTTGATCGAACTGTTACTTTCTAGAGTCGACATCGATTGACGGCCGTCAACTAAGTGTGGACACAGTTTTATAAGTTTTTACAGTATTTACTTTGGTGATGCTGCTACTGGTCGCTTCTCGATTGAAGTACCAACCTAGTTAGCTTAATTGGTAGTGCGTCTGCCTTGTACCCAAAATGAAAAACTGAACGGGACGCCGGGACACCCCCTGAAATTCGGGACTGTCCCGGCCAATTCGGGATGTTTGGCAAGCCTACTTATCACTATGTTTTTTTTTTTCAGTGAGGTTTGATACAACATCGAATTCACTCCTTTCGCTTAATCAAAATTAATAAAAATCAAATAATGAATCTTTGTGGTAAAGCAGAGAGCTTTTTCACAACTTTGTGGGTATCACAGTATTACGTATTACAAGTCTTTCATTTACTCAACCATCATATTTATCATCGCTCGTTTCTATGACTTGTAATGCCCCCACTGGTCGCTACTCGATTAAAGTAGCTACTCAATGGTCCTCACGAGGCTGAGTACACCCCATCAGAATTAATAATTCTTACGTATTACAAGTCTTTCATTTACTCAACCATCATATTTATCATCGCTCGTTTCTATGACTTGTAATGCCCCCACTGGTCGCTACTGGATTAGTAGCTACTCAATGGTCCTCACGAGGCTGAGTGCACCCCATCAGAATTAATAATTCCCCTGTGTGTTTACAGGACAGATCGTCCCAGACTATGTTCCAGTGTTCTGGATACCATCGGGAATACACCACTGGTCAAGCTCAATGTTATCCCTAAGGAGGAGGGAGTCCAGTGCGAAATGTGTGAGTAGAAGTCCATCTTGACCCGAAGGTCCTGGGTTCGAATCCCGACCGAGACGGAAATTTTTTGATGAAGATTTTTCCGTTCCCGGAACTAATGCATGTAAAAGAATGCTTTAGTTCTGCAAAAGTGGTTCCGGAATTACTGTATGTGTATAACAACGGAAATCTTATCATTCTAAATCGAATTTTCGACCTTTTACAGTTATTTTTTCAAAGTTTTGACCTCAGATTTGGATTTTTTACAACTTTTTACATAGGAATCGACCATTTATTTATAATTTTTACCCATTTGCAACTGCTCTATTAGACTATTAGATAGGTAGATATATTAATAATTCCGTCGCTTCGCTCCGGAATCCCGCTAGTTCATCCCGAGGCATGGCCAAACTTGTGGAAAAGGCATGGCCGAACTTGAGGCATGGCCAAACTTGTGGAAAAGGCATGGCCGAACTTGAGGCATGGCCAAACTTGTGGAAAAGGCATGGCCGAACTTGAGGCATGGCCAAACTTGTGGAAAAGGCATGGCCGAACTTGAGGCATGGCCAAACTTGTGGAAAAGGCATGGCCGAACTTGAGGCATGGCCAAACTTGTGGAAAAGGCATGGCCGAACTTGAGGCATGGCCAAACTTGTGGAAAAGGCATGGCCGCACTTGTATTTATCAAACTAAAAACATAAACGAAACTCAATATTAGGCGAGCGAGGAAAAGTTTTCTCTCTCGCAGTCTCTGCACTCTGTGTATTTCTTATGGTGATTTTAGCGATCAAAAATTGATCATATCTCGGGATCGGTTTAGATTTTCGCAAAATCCTTTCTTGTTGCACACCTAGACCATAAAAGGAATATTCCTATCAAATTTCAGCTTTCTAGGTGTTGTGGTTCTAGAGATAGCGATCAGTGTGTGAACTATGAAATGTGAAATGTGAACTGTGAACTGTGAATGGATCTTGTTCTTATAATATAAGATTGATCATATCTCAGGATCGGTTTAGATTTTCGCAAAATCCTTTCTTGTTGCACACCTAGACCATAAAAGGAATATTCCTATCAAATTTCAGCTTTCTAGGTGTTGTGGTTCTGGAGATAGAGTGATCAGTGTGTGAAATGTGAATGAGTGAATGGATCTTGTTCTTCTTATATTATAAGAACGAGATCCATTCACTCATTCACATTTCATAGTTCACACACTGATCGTTCTATCTCGAGAACCACAACACCTAGAAAGCTTAAATTTGGTAGGAATATTCCTTTTATGGTCTGGGTGTGCAATAAGAAAGGATTTTGCGAAAATCTAAACCGGTCCTGAGATATGATCAATTTTTGATCGCTAAAATCACCATAAGAAATACACAGAGTGCAGAGACTGCGGGAGAGAAAACTTTTCCTCGCTCGCCTAATATTTGAGTTTCGTTTATGTTTTTAGTTTGATAACTACAAGTTCGGCCATGCCTTTTCTACAAGTTTGGCCATGCCTCGGGATGAACTAGCGGGATTCCGGAGCGAAGCGACGGAATTCAGCTAGTTTAGAATAAAACCCCCGTACCTAAGTATAAACAATAGAAGTTATTTAGTGACGCAAGACACAAACCCCCATCAAATGGGGAAGTCTTGAATATACCTACTTATCTACTGTCCTATCTAGATTTAATGAGGGTATCCCTATGAATCAGGCACACCTTTCCGTGTTCTGATGAGGAATTCCTCAAGCTGTGTCCACCTGTCCACACATAGTCGGTGGCTGTTGATCGTTGATCGAACTGTTACTTTCTAGAGTCGACATCGATCGACGGCCGTCAGCTACATAAGTGTGGCCACAGCTTTATAAATTTTTACAGTATTTACTCTGGTAATGCTGCTACTGGTCGCTTCTCGATTGAAGTAGCTACTCAATAGATTTTTCTCCACATTCTCGTTAACCCTTTCATGCGAGTTCAATTCCATTAACCCTTCCAGGCATCGAGTCGTAGAAGAAAAAGAAAAATTCCGTTGGTCCTCATTTTTCCTGCTCTATGACTTTGAAACATCACACAAGTAAGTAAACGCAACTGATCTATTATTAACCCTTCCAGGCATCGGTTTGGCCATGGTGGCAGCTATCAAAGGCTACAAGATGGTGGTCGTCATGCCCATGAAGATGTCCAAGGAGAAAGTATACACGATGAAAGCGCTGGGTGCCAAGATTATCCGGACTCAGAATGATAAGAGCTATGATCATCCGGAAGGGATGATAGCCGGAGCACATCGGATTGCGTCGCAGATGAAAAACGCTGTCGTGCTGGACCAGGTAAAGGCCAGTTCCCACTTGTACGGATGGAAGAGAGGAGGAGAACGGGATAGGAGAAAGCCAGCCGTTCCAAGAACGAACATTATCCGTTTCTTAGGTTTAGGGTAAAGTTCGTTCCGGGCGAAAGCGATCTAGTGCTTACTAGGCAGATGCTCTGACCTCCAAGCAAACTGGACTGGCATTAAGTTGGTAGATTCGTAAAAGCTTATCCTATGGGCTGTTTGCCCTTGAGCCAAGCCTGGGAGTGGTCTATGGTCTTTTTGTGTATGAAAAGGCTGTTTGTGTTTTGTGCATTAAGTAGAATAGATTATACCCTGTTTATAAACTGCAAGACTGAGACTGAAAAGTCCCTTTACTTCTCCTTCTTTTTCTTCGTCCTTTACTCCCAATTCCCACAGTCCCAGGAAAAGTCCCTTTACTCCAACAGTGCCAGGAAAAGTCCCTTTACTCCAACAGTGCCAGGAAAAGTCCCTTTACTCCAACAGTGCCAGGAAAAGTCCCTTTACTCCAACAGTGCCAGGAAAAGTCCCTTTACTCCAACAGTGCCAGGAAAAGTCCCTTTACTCCAACAGTGCCAGGAAAAGTCCCTTTACTCCAACAGTGCCAGGAAAAGTCCCTTTACTCCAACAGTGCCAGGAAAAGTCCCTTTACTCCAACAGTGCCAGGAAAAGTCCCTTTACTCCAACAGTGCCAGGAAAAGTCCCTTTACTCC
>NW_007378310.1:15882-61738 GCF_000475195.1 Diaphorina citri | reverse complement strand
TTTCTCTACGACAAACCGTTCTTGAGATATTTTGTTCACAACTTTCTACTTTTTCCCATTTAAACCTGTAGTACGTACGAGAAAACTTTTCCTCGCTCGCCTAATATTTGAGTTTCGTTTATGTTTTTAGTTTGATAACTACAAGTTCGGCCATGCCTTTTCCACTAGTTTGGCCATGCCTCGGGATGAACTAGCGGGATTCCGGAGCGAAGCGACGGAATTCAGCTAGTAATATGATTAATTCTTATCATCTGAAATTCCTTTGTTTGACCAACATTTTCACAAATGCCCACTTCGTGTAGGTTCGTGATATTCCGGAGAGTCTATGCGCGTGGTGCCCTCAGGCGTTGGAATGCACGCTGGAGTCGAAGTTAGCCGAGGCCGGAGAGACGAACTTTGCCGAATAAATTTTATGACATGACTTGGACTCGAACCACCAACCTCCAGATCCAAAGTCCAATGCGTTAACAACTGCACCACTAAGGTTGGTTAATAGTTTCCACCTTTTGCTGTCAAATGGGACACACCAAGATGATTATATCCATTTTTGTGGACATACCTAAATGATTATGTCCACATTTGAGTACACACCATAATCATCATGTCCACATTTGAGGACACACCCACCAAATGTCCAGTAAAAATAGCTCCACATTTGAGCCCATTTCCACCTTTTGCTGTCAAATGGGACACACCAAGATGATTATATCCATTTTTGTGGACACACCTAAATGATTATGTCCACATTTGAGTACACACCATAATGATCATGTCCACATTTGAAGACACACCCACAAAATGTCCATTTTTGGGGGACAGATTTTTTGTGGACAAGACACTCACCATTCACATCATCCTCTCCTTCCGTCTCCTTGTCCACACTCACAAGCTCCAATGACTTCACCAAATCTATATACATAGTTCTAGACCGATTCAGCATAGCGACTTCGTCCACACTGGCCAGATGGTCTTGCCAGAAGGGTTTCGAGAGGGGCACGAATTTGACGTGAGGGGAAAACAGGGACCCGTCTAGGAAGGGATCGCCTTGGAGGGGAGGGGGAGATGTGGACTCGGCTCTGCCACCCCTGGCGGATGTGTCCGGCCCTGGGTCTGAAAGAAAGGTAGGTAAATCAGCTCTTTTACAGTAGAACCTCGATTATTTCAACTCCAAAACATCCTATCTTGTCATAGGAGAAGATCATAGAAAGTGATCGTTTCAACCTCGATCATTTCAACTACCCCCGGTCCCAATTAGTTGAAATAATCGAGGTTCTACTGTGTTTGTGTTAAACTCATTTTTCCTGCTCTATGACTTTGAAACATCACCTAAGTAAGCGCAACTGATCTATTGATCACATGTGAGTACATCGAGTCAAAACTTGGACATTACTTCGGTCGATCAATTAGGACTTCAATTCGTTCTGTTTCGGTTTATTTCTTCTCCTTCTATAATAACTTATGTCACGTGACATACCTCTGTATATCATGAATTCATCAAAGACCGGACCATTATTTCAAATGAAAACTTTGTAACTGAACCATCCAGGAGTGATAGCACGTTAAATGCACCAGATCCCAATGGATCACTGATGTTAAGCACGTTGCTTGTGGTTGGCATCCAAATGGGTGACTATTTGGGTAATTGTGTGCTGTTGGGTTTGCCCCGTCCCACTCAGGCTGGTTGTGAAGAATTGAGTAGCTTTTAGCCGAATGGAGGATAATAACCCCATCACTAAAAAACCTTGGCCATTAGGTATACAGTGACGTTATAAAACCTTGAAAAAAAAAAAAATCACCAAATGTGGGTATTTTTTTCCCACCAAAACTGAGAATAGCCAATTTTTTCCTATCAAAAGTGGGAATCGAACCCGGGACCTTCTGAATTAGCCGGAGCACATCGGATTGCGTCGCAGATGAAAAACGCTGTCGTGCTGGACCAGGTAAAGGCCAGTTCCCACTTGTACGGAAAAAAAAAATGTGTCGTGCTTAGTGGGAACACTCTCATTTAAATTACATTACGTACAGACATTCGGGAAAAAATCGGGTGAAACACACGACAAGTGAGAACGAGCCTTAAGTCGTCACGGTGAGATAGGCAGAAAACTAACTGCTTGGATAGTGGAAATTATAACCATTGAGGTCTTCTCGTTCTGAAATCGAAGGGAGGAGACGTTTCCACAAAAAAAAAAAAAAAAATGTGTCGTGCTTAGTGGGAACACTCTCATTTAAATTACATTGCCTACAGGACATTCGGGAAAAAATCGGGTGAAACACACGACAAGTGAGAACGGGCCTTAAGTCGTCACGGTGAGATAGGTAGAAAACTAACTGCTTGGATAGAGGAAATTATAACCATTGAGGTCTTCTCGTTCTGAAATCGAAGGGAGGAACTTGTACGGAAAAAAATCGTGTCGTGTGTAGTGGAAACACTCTCATTTAAATTACATTGCCTACAGGACATTCGGGAAAAAATCGGATGAAACTCACGACAAGTGAGAACGGGCCTTAAGTCGTCACAGTGAGATAGGTAGAAAACTAACTGCTTGGATAGAGGAAATTATAAGAGGAAATTATAACCATTGAGGTCTTCTCGTTCTGAAATCGAAGGGAGGAGGACAGGTTAGGAGAAAGTTAGCGATTCCGAGAACGAAACTCATCTGTTTAGGATAAAGTTTGCTGCTGGCGATAATTGAACCCTAGAGCTTATGAGGCAGACGCGCTACCAAATAATCATCTTTTATTTCTCTGTTTCCGACAGTTCCGCAACCCGAACAACCCGCTGTCTCACTACGAGACCACAGCTGAGGAAATACTCCGCGACACGGGCGGCAAAGTCGACATGATCGTCCTTGGTTGCGGCACAGGCGGCACAGCGAGCGGAATTGGCCGCAAGATTAAGGAGAAGTGTCCGTCGTGCAAGCTGGTGGGGGCAGATCCGTTTGGATCTATTCTGGCGCAACCACAATCCCTTAACGATGTGCCGGAGAACCAGATTTCGTACAATGAGGTGGAGGGGATTGGGTATTCCTTTGCCGCCACAACGTTAGGTGAGGAGAGTTTAAGTCAATTGTTTTTTTAGAGTTATTTACAGAGGGAAACTTTAAAGGTGTGTCCATACAAAATCGACTGGCCGTAGCTGCATCGACAACATAGAAATTCACATCGTCGCGTGCCGCATCGATAAACGGCCGGTCGACTATGTCCTTGTCCCTTTAAGAGGTTTGATAGAGGGAGCTGTAACTACTGAGGTCATAATTATCGTCCCAAAATATTGAAGAGAGCAGGAGGACAAGACAGGAATAAGCCAGTCGTTCCAAGAACGAGCCTTCTCTATTTAAAGTTAGGGTAGGAATAGGTAGGGTAGGAATAGAACTAGGTTGCGGAATTTTTTGTTAGGAATGTTAGGAATTAGGAATAAAGGGTAGGAATAGAACTAGGTTGCGCGATTTTTTGTTTAATAGGGGTTTAACCCCTATCAAACAAAAATAACTGTTAGGGTTTTTAGTGACGGGGGTTTTACCCTCCATTCGGTGACAAGCTACGGGCCGCACCTCACACTAACCTCACCCAACCTGAATCAGCCTGAGTGAGGCCGGGAAAAGCCAACAGGCAATTGGCCAGATAAGTCGTACGTACATCCCTTGTGGAATTTTCATGGTGGGTAATTACGTCACTACTTGATCAGTCGATAATGAATTCAGTTTTACCGGTCGAGTCGAGTTCTAGGTCGAGTTTTACCACCGTGGATTGTCTCAGTATTGAGTTCAATCCGGGGTTGACCTGGATATTGAGCATAGGGAACTCCTCGTTTCATCTCAATCCCGAATTGGTAAACCCCAGCATAAGAAGATCACGTAAAACATTTCAAACTTGATCAAAACTTGTATTTCACAATTTATTGTCCTGTTCTTATTGATAATGATAAACATTAAATAAATAAATTGTATTCATCTCTGTTTTACAGATAGAAACGTGATTGACCAATGGGGGAAGTGCGGTGACAAAGATACCTTCCTGATGGCGCGCAGACTAATCAAATCCGAAGGTCTTCTAGTTGGTAAGTACGCCAGAAATACCTATAGATGGGGAGCTAGGACCTGAAATGCTACGTGGGGAGGTACAAAATTTTTGACCATGGAATATGGTGTGAAAGGTCGAGAACTGCTATGGTCTTATCGTCCCGAAATAGAAGAGAGAAGGAAGACAGGATAGGAGAAAGCCAGCCGGTCCGAGAACGAACATTATCCCATCTTTGAGAGATACTTACAGAGGGAAATTTTAAAGGTGTGTCCATACAAAATCGACTGGCCGTAGCTGCATTGACAACATAGAAATTCACATCGTCGCGTGCCGCATCGATAAACGGCCGGTCGACTATGTCCTTGTCCCTTTAAGAGGTTTAATAGAGGGAGCTGTAACTACTGAGGTCATAATTATCGTCCCAAAATTGAAGAGAGCAGGAGAACAAGACAGGAAAATGGCAGTCGTCCCATCGTCCCAAGAACGAGCCTTCTCTATTTAAAGTTCCCCCGGGTAGGAATAGAACTAGGTTGAGCATTTTTTGTTTAATTTTGTTTAGTTTGAGATAATGGTCAAGTACGATATCATACATATTTCTAGACATGGTCTTCACTTTTGACTGGAGTGGATTATGGACTGTCCCCTATCTGATAGACGTTAAAAAACAAGACTAAAGATAAAAGGACAGACGAGTTGATACATTTCGACCATTACTATGGCCATCTTCAGAGTTGTTCTGAAGATGGCCATAGTAATGGTCGAAATATATCAACTCGTCTGTCCTTTTATCCTTTTTCTTGTTTTTTAACGTCTATCAGATAGGGGACAGTCCATAATCCACTCCAGTCAAGTGAAGACCATGTCTAGAAATATTTTTTTGTTTAATAGGGGTTTAACCCCTATCAAACAAAAATACATAACTGTTAGGGTTTTTAGTGACGCGGGTTTTACCCTCCATTCGGTGACAAGCGACGGGCCGCACCTCACACTAACCTCACCCAACCTGAATCAGCCTGAGTGAGGCCGGGAAAAGCCAACAGGCAATTGGCCAGATAAGTCGTACGTACATCCCTTGTGGAATTTTCATGGTGGGTAATTACGTCACTACTAGATCAGTCGATAATGAATTCAGTTTTACCGAGGTCGAGTCGAGCTCTAGGTCGAGTTTTACCACCGTGAATTGGCTCAGGATTGAGTTCAATCCGAGGTTGACCTGGATATTGAGCATAGGGAACTCCTCGTTTCATCTCAATCCCGAATTGGTAAACCCCAGCATAAGAAGATCACGTAAAACATTTCAAACTTGATCAAAAATTGTATTTCAAAATTTTATTGTCCTGTTCTTATTGATATTGACAAACATTAAATAAATAAATTGTATTGTATTCATCTCTGTTCTACAGATAGAAACGTGATTGACCAATGGGGGAAGTGCGGTGACAAAGATACCTTCCTGATGGCGCGCAGACTAATCAAATCCGAAGGTCTACTAGTTGGTAAGTACAACAGAAATACCTATAGATGGGGAGCTAGTACCTGAAATACTACGTGGGAAGGTACAAAATTTTGACCATGGGATATGGTGTGGAAAGTCGAGAAAAAATAGAAAGCCCATTTCTTACACCTCAAATTGGGGGCGTTTGGCGGCAATGGCCGTCCGGAAAATCGAAAATAAGTATATAAATATCAAAATGAGTATTCATATAGCTAATAGCTTCCTAGTGACCCAAAACACACAACCCCAACCCAAAGTTGTGACTTTCGTTAAAAATGAATAGCCAGAATAGCGCACCCCTAAATGGGATTTAGCTCAAAAGTCACATAATAAAACACGGCTTTTCTTCTCCCTCCCCCAGGTGGCAGCAGCGGTACGGCTATGCACGTGGCATGCCAGGCCGCCAAATCATTACGGCCCGACCAGCGCTGTGTGGTGATTCTGGCGGATGGGGTCCGCAACTATTTGACCAAGTTCATAAGTGATGAGTGGATGATTGAGAAGGGATTCCTGGACGAGGCAGAAGAACTCGAAGAGATGATCCAGTGAGGGCAAGTTGGATTTAGGGCGTAGACCCACCTTAAACTCTACAAGTCTACGCCTTATCCACGCATTAATAAGGATGAACAAATTTTATTTACCTATTAATAAAGGTATCTAATTTATAAATAAACAAAAGTCTTTTTTCTTTCCGTATTTACATATACACATGATGGAGAATTTTAGCGACCACTTTTTCGATTCTTGGCGTTATATTCAACATTAAGTGTTTTTTTATAAGTCGTACGTACATCCCTTGTGGAATTTTCATGGTGGGTAATTACGTCACTACTTGATCAGTCGATAATGAATTCAGTTTTACCGGTCGAGTCGAGTTCTAGGTCGAGTTTTACCACCGTGGATTGTCTCAGTATTGAGTTTAATCCGGGGTTGACCTGGATATTGAGCATAGGGAACTCCTCGTTTCATCTCAATCCCGAATCGGTAAACCCCAGCAACCCAGCATAAGAAGATCACGTAAAACATTTCAAACTTGATCAAAACTTGTATTTCACAATTTATTGTCCTGTTCTTATTGATAATGATAAACATTAAATAAATAAATTGTATTGTATTCATCTCTGTTCTACAGATAGAAACGTGATTGACCAATGGGGGAAGTGTGGGGATAAAGATACCTTCCTGATGGCGCGCAGACTAATCAAATCCGAAGGTCTTCTAGTTGGTAAGTACGCCAGAAATACCTATAGATGGGGAGTTAGGACCTGAAATACTACGTGGGAAGGTACAAAATTTTTGACCATGGGATGTGGTGTGAAAGGTCGAGAACAAATAGAAAGCCCATTTCTTACACCTCAAACCGGGGGCGTTTGGCGGCAATGGCCGTCCGGAAAATCGAAAATAAGTATATAAATATCAAAATGAGTATTCATATAGCGAATAGCTTCCCAGTGACCCAAAACACACAACCCCGACCCAAAGTTGTGACTTTCGTTAAAAATGAATAGCCAGAATAGCGCACCCCTAAATGGGATTTAGCTCAAAAGTCACATAATAAAACACGGTTTTTCTTCTCACCCCACAGGTGGCAGCAGCGGTACGGCTATGCACGTGGCATGCCAGGCCGCCAAATCATTACGGCCTGACCAGCGCTGTGTGGTGATTCTGGCGGATGGGGTCCGCAACTATTTGACCAAGTTCATTAGTGATGAGTGGATGATTGAGAAGGGATTCCTGGACGAGGCAGAAGAACTCGAAGAGATGATCCAGTGAGGACAAGTTGGATTTAGGGCGTAGACCCACCTTAAACTCTACAAGTCTACGCCTTATCGACGCATTAATAAGGATGAACAAATTTTATTTACCTATTAATAAAGGTATCTAATTTATAAATAAACAAGTCTTTTTTCTTTCCGTCTTTACATATGCACATGATGGAGAATTTTAGCGACCACTTTTTCGATTCTTGGCGTTATATTCAACATTAAGTGTTTTTTTGGGGGGGATATCACTGTTTTTGGTCTGAAAATCTGTACATTTACCGTGACCAGGTTTGATAAAATTAACAGAAAATTAGGTAGGTACCAAAGAGAGAAAAAAATACTTACACCCATGTTTATGAACAAAATACTGGCTCTTAAATCGCACTGAAGCATCAATGCCAAACATCTGATTTGCCAAAATTGTCTTCAGTTTGACTTGAGAGTGAGAATTTTTGTTCATTATAAAATTAACAGAAAATTAGGTAGGTACCAAAGAGAGAAAAAAATACTTACACCCATGTTTATGAACAAAATACTGGCTCTTAAATCAAATCGCACTGAAGCATCTATGCCAAACATCTGATTTGCCAAAATTGTCTTCAGTCTGACTTGAGAGTGAGAATTTTTGTTCATTAATACGGGTGTGAGTTCTGGGCATGTTTTTATTAATGTGCTGGAATCTTGGCGTTGTTTTGTACGGAGTTTTTATCACGAAGTCTGGCCTGTAGTAAGGTATGATCTGCCACTCCAATTTGAATGTTTACTGATTTGAGTTCGGATTTCAACACCGCGATGGCCTTCTTTATATTGATAAGGGGAGCTGTAAAAACAATACATGAATGAATTGCACTGAGGTAACATCGAACAAGTAGAAAATATGTCACGTGACATACCTCTGTATATCATGAATTCATCAAAGACCGGACCATTATTTCAAATGAAAACTTTGTAACTGAACCATCCAGCAGTGATAACACGTTAAATGCACCAGATCCCAATGGATCACTGATGTTAAGCACGTTGCTCGTGGTTGGCATCCAAATGGGTGACTATTTGGGTAATTGTGTGCTGTTGAGTTTGCCCCGTCCCACTCAGGCTGGTTGATATTTATATGTGAAGAATTGAGTACCTTTTAGCCGAATGGAGGGTAATAACCCCATCACTAAAAAACCTTGGCCATTAGGTATACAGTGACGTTATTAAACCTTAAAATAATAATAAAATCACCAAATGTGGGTATTTTTTTCCCGCCAAAACTGATAATAGGTAATTTTTTTTCTATCAAAAGTGGGAATCGAACCCGGGACCTTCTGACCTACAGGGATGTTCTGAAACAAGGGAAATATACAGAGGGTTTGGTTACCTTGGTTCTTATTCCACAGGGACTTCTCACCATTAACATAGTACCTGCCTCAGTATGCATCAGCATCACACAGTAGTGACGTATTTTATAAGAGTGAGTGCAAAGTTATTCGTGGAACATTCTGGTGTTAGACAAGAATAAGGATGTCAGCTTAGTTAAGTTGGAGGTCAGCGCGCCTACCTTGATTTAGGTCGCGGGTTCGGTTCTCGCCCTGGGCGAACTTTATCCTAAACAGATAAGGGTCGTTCTAGGAAATCTAGGACGTTCTCAGAACGGGTAGCTTTCTCCTACCCTGTCCTCCTCGTTTCGATTTCGGAATGAAATCTCCGTTGTTACAGTCCCCTCTATCAAACCTCAGTTAGACTCTTTTTATTTTAGATCACACTTTAGATTTAAGGAGGACAGGTTAGGAGAAAGTTAGCGATTCCGAGAACGAAACTCATCTGTTTAGGATAAAGTTTGCTGCTGGCGATAATTGAACCCGCGACCTAGAGCTTACGAGGCAGACGGATTCCGTGACTGGCTGTTGCGGGGTCCACTCAGCCTCGTGAGGAAAATGAGTAGCTATGTAATATAAATACGCATAGTCGCATAGCGACCGGTGCCAGCATGTAGTTAAACATTGGATTTTAGGATTATTGATCTTCCCATCTTCAGATACAAGGGACTGGCGATCTCATCTGGACCAAATCCGATCTCACAAGCAGAAGATGGAGGATACCATGAAATCCGCTCAGACGCACCTAGAGAGCTGCAGTGAGCACCAAAGTTGTGACATAATAACACAAAGAAACTGCATTTACATTTTATGTAAAACAAGTGTAATTATAGTAAAATTGAGGCGTGCATTTCCTTAACGTTTCCATTTCCACTTAGTTCTCTGTGAGTCTGTGACACATCTTATCTCTCTGTGGCATGTCTTACCTCTCTGTGGCATGTCTGAGTTCATCCTGGGCAGTTCGGAATTTGGCCAGCTGTCCTGTGAGTTGTGTATTGAGCATTTTCTCCCTCATAGCAATCTTATCCAGACTAGTACTCATATCGGCCGATAGTTTCTCTAGGTGTGTCTGAGCGGATTTCATGGTATCCTCCATCTTCTGCTTGTGAGATCGGATTTGGTCCAGATGAGATCGCCAGTCCCTTGTATCTGAAGATGGGAAGAAGATGAGATTGCAATGAAATAGACACTGTTCACAAAACCGTAGAGCTAGGGCCAGCCTAGTTAGGAAGATAATGCGTCTGCCTTGTAAGAGGTAGCGGGTTCGATTCCACCCAGGGGTGAACTTTATCCCAAACAGATAAGGTTCGTTAGTGGAATAGCTGCCTTTCTACTAGAGGGGGACACTCCTCTCTTCATTTTCTGGACGATAAGATCTTTCCTAGGGTGTATCAATTGTATCATGCCCATGATAATTCACCGGGTATAGAGTTACCTAATATTCAAAATTGACTTGAAAATTGTTTACCTTCCACTTAAAAGTCAATTATTATGGAGTAAGTGAGTCTGCCTTGTGAGCTCTAAGTCGCGGGTTTGATTCCCGCCGGGGGCGAAAAAAAGTTCAGCTTTTAACAACGTAGTCCTAGATGAGATCGCCAGTCCCTTGTATCTGAAGATGGGAAGAAGATTAGATGTAAATGTAAATGGTTTTATTGACAGTAATATAGGTTTTCATTGCATTATATTGCAGATTGCATTAGATTAGATTACTTACTTACTTACTTATCCGGTTATACAGGCCGTGAAGGTCCAAAACCTGCTCTGATGAGCCTAGATGAGATCGCCAGTCCCTTGTATCTGAAGATGGGAAGAAGATTAGATGTAAATGTAAATGGTTTTATTGACAGTAATATAGGTTTTTATTGCATTATATTGCCGATTGCATTAGATTAGATTACAGAACAAAATAGGTAAAGATTGCATTAGAACAAAACCGTACAGCCAGTCTAGTTAACTTGAAAGGTAAGTGAGTCTGCCTTGTGAGCTCTAAGTCGCGGGTTTGATTCCCGCCGGGGGCGAAAAAAAGTTCAGCTTTTAACAACGTAGTCCTACCTCTGTGATGTATTTGCAATACAAACTTTATGGTATTCTATCTTACCAGAGGTTACTCTGCGGTACTTACCAGACTTGAGTGTCACCCTGAGGAGTGGTAGAACTCTCTCCACTTCCAATCTCCACTCTGTCTCATCGACGGTACTTACCAGACTTGAGTGTCACCCTGAGGAGTGGTAGAACTCTCTCCACTTCCAATCTCCACTCTGTCTCATCGACATTAGATTCCAAGACATGATCTGGCTTACTGGACGAGTCCTGAAAATCAATGCAAAATGGTTAATCGCTTAAATGGTAGATATTGCCCTAAGTTATTACTGAAATCGTCCTGAAAATCAATAGAGCCAGACGCGCTACGCTCAATACATTATAGGTTGAATGGTAGAGATTGCCCTAGGCATGCCCTAAAAGTAATGATTTCATCCTTTGTTTTTAATTTCTCGTGTTGGTGTACAATTAATTAGCCGATCGTTCCGAAGACGAAGACAGAAGGGAGAGAGGATAGGAGAAAGCGAGAGAATCAGTCGTTCCGATAATGAATATTATCTGTTTCTCATCGACATTAGATTCTAAGACATGATCTGGCTTACTGGACGAGTCCTGAAAATCAATGCAAAATGGTTAATAGCTTAAATGGTAGATATTGCCCTAAGGTATTACTGAAATCGTCCTGAAAATCAATAGAGCCAGACGCGCTACGCTCAATATATTATAGGTTGAATGGTAGAGATTGCCCTAGGTATGCGTATGCCCTAAAAGTAATGATTTCATCCTATGTGTTCAATTTCTCGTGTTGGTGTACAATTAATTAGGCGATCGTTCCGAAAGCGAAGACCGAAGGGAGATAGGATAGGAGAAAGCGAGAGAATCAGTCGTTCCGATAATGAATATTATCTGTTCAAGACCAAACGAATATTATCTGTTCAGGACCAAACGAATATTATCTGTTCAGGACCAAACGAATATTATCTGTTCAGGACCAAATCCGCCCGGACGGGAATCGAAACCGCAACCTAGCGCTTACAAGGCAGACGCGCTACCTTCCAAGCTAACAGCCTAGTTATCATTTTGAGGTTTTCCGGACATGAGTGCAGAGTCTTCTGGCTATTCGAAATCAGGCAGTAAAAAATAAGCTAGATGTGTCAAGAAAAAGTTCCTCGATCTAATCTCTAATTGAAATGAAAAATTGAATTTGGCTGCATATTTGGGCCTTATGACATTTTTGTCAATGCTAAAAGGTGGAAAAAAAATCAATTTTAATCTCTAACTAATCAATGCCACAAAAAAAAACACACATTTTTTACTCATCAAGCGCCACAAAAGACCAATTCTCATCGACATTAGATTCTAAGACATGATCTGGCTTACTGGACGAGTCCTGAAAATCAATGCAAAATGGTTAATAGCTTAAATGGTATATATTGCCCTAAGGGCCTAAGGTATTACTGAAATCGTCCTGAAAATCAATAGAGCCAGACGCGCTACGCTGAATACATTATAGGTTGAATGGTAGAGATTGCCCTAGATATAAGTTTTACCGAAGCCTAGGTATGCCCTAAAAGAAATGATTTCATCCTTTGTTTTTAATTTCTCGTGTTGGTGTACAATTAATTAGTCGATCGTTCCGAAAGCGAAGACCGAAGGGAGACAGGATAGGAAAAAGCGAGAGAATCAGTGGTTCCGAGAACGAATATTATCTGTTCAGGACCAAAGCCGCCCGGACGGGAATCGAACCCGCAACCTAGCGCTTACAAGGCAGACGCGCTAGCTTCCAAGCTAACAGCCTAGTTATCATTTTGAGGTTTTCCGGACATGAGTGCAGAGTCTTCCTTATTAGAAAGGGGCGAATACAAAGACAGCACCTGAAGGATTGTGGTCACCTTTAGAAGATCTAGCGCTTACAAGGCAGACGCGCTAGCTTCCAAGCTAACAGCCTAGTTATCATTTTGAGGTTTTCCGGACATGAGTGCAGAGTCTTCGTTATAAGATAGGGGCGAATGCAAAGACAGCACCTGAAGGATTGTGGTCACCTTTAGAAGAAATTTACTAGGCTGACTTACCTGGAAACTAATGTTGTTCATTCTATGCAAATCCTCAATGTTCATAAGAGCATCTTCGTCTTCTGAAGATATCTCGGCTATCATTTCTTCCTCTATTTTCTCCAGAAGAAGCTCAGAATCATCCTCCACAATAACTTCCTCTGTGGTTACTTCTTTGGGAGGTTGAGGTCTGAGGAGGAAAGACAGACGTGAATCAATTGCGTACGGACGGTACATCCTTGTGTACGGACGGTACATCCTTGTGTACGGACGGTACATCCTTGTGTAAGGACGGTACATCCTTGTGTAAGGACGGTACATCCTTGTGTAAGGACGGTACATCCTTGTGAAACCTCTGTGGTTACTTCTTTGGGAGGTTGAGGTCTGAGGAGGAAAGACAGACGTGAATCAATTGCGTACGGACGGTACATCCTTGTGTATGGACGGTAGGTACATCCTTGTGTAAGGACGGTACACCGTTGCTGATGGTAATTATTACTGTGATCAAATCCCCAAACAAGGTTGAGGATAAAATTCCACCTCGACTAAGAGTCTGAGCTTAAGCTCGGTTTCATTTTATCTGCCACTGCATCCAGGATATAAATCACATGTGGTCCATATCCCTGCTTTAGTTTATTCGGAGGAAAATCTACAGGGATGTTCTGAAACAAGGAAAATATACAAAGGGTTTTGTTACCTTAGTTGCTTAGTTCTTATTCCACAGGGACTTCTCACCATTAACATAGTACCTGCCTCAGTATGCATCACACAGTAGCGGGTTCGGTTCTCGCCCTGGGCGAACTTTATCCTAAACAGATAAGGATCGTTCTAGGAAATCTAGGACGTTTTCAGAACGGGTAGCTTTCTCCTACCCTGTCCTCCTCGCTCCTCGGAACGATAACTCCGTTGTTACAGTCCCCTTTATCAAACCTCAGTAGACTCTTTTTATTTTAGATCACACTTTAGATTTACATCAGACATTAAAAAGAAAAAAAAAATCTCGTGAATTCACCCGATTTTTTTTCCGAATGTCCTGTAGGCAATGTAATTTAAATGAGACTGTTCCCACTCCACACGACACGATTTTTTTTCCGAACGACACAAAATGTCCTTGTAAACTCACCAGTTGACGGGTAAGATCCAAAATGGTGGCAATGAGAGAGTTAGGGTCATCAGACTCCTGTGGCGCTTCCATACTGAGTCCTGCCTTACTGAACAACCAAGCTGCTAGAGAAGTAAACATGAAGAACTGCTCTCCTGGATTGGTCTGGAGGGCGAAGTAATGTCTGGAAATGTGGAAAACAGAGGTGATGCATTATTGATAGACTACATTCTCATTTAATTTAGTAATTTTATTCCATTTTCGATACACCAACATTGATTTTTTACGAGGTTTGACAGAGGGAACTGTAACTGCCGAGGTCTTATCGTCCCGAAATCAAAGAGAGAAGGAAGGCAGGATAGGAGAAAGAGAGCCGTTCCGAGAACGAACAATATCCGTTGAGGATAAAATCCGCCCCGGGCGCGAATCGAACCCGAGGCCTAGTGCTTACAAGGCAGACGCGTTACCCTCCAAGCTAACTAAGCTGGCCTGTATTTCTTTAACTATGGATTAACTGAAAACTCTCTGTGGTAAGATGAGGTATGAGAAATTTTAAAGAGAGAAAATTCCATACCTCGGCTGGGATTGAACCCACGCCCTCCTGTTTACCAGGCGAGCGCCTTGACCACTACACCACCGAGGCAGGCGAGTGTTCGGATATAGTCTCTGACGACGAGTACCTATGCTCAAAGGTAAAATGTGACTATAGCATGAGAGTGTACTAAGGTGGGTCCAAACATAGTAGATCGGCCTTCGATCGAAGAGATAAAACCTTCTAAGGAAGAGTTTTGCTGTTCTTGTTTGGTTTCATTTCTTCTCATTGGATTACTAAAATTTTGAGTGTGAAATTGCTAATTTTTTCCCTCTTTGGTAAAGAAATGAACTAGCTGATAGGTATGAAAAAATTGATATTTTAGATGTTCACTTCATACGATAGTAATTTAGTAATACAAGTTTCTTCTCTACACATCTAGCCTATTTGTTTAATGCCTCAAACTTTCCCTCTTTGGTAAAGAAATGAACTAGCTGATAGGTATGAAAAAATTGATATTTTAGATGTTCACTTCATACGATAGTAATTTAGTTTCTTCTCTACACATCTAGCTTATATGTTTAATGCCTCAAAACAATGATTTCCTCCTAACCAAATGTGTTCAGGGAAAGAAAAATAACTAATAGTACGTCTTCGCGAGTGAATGAAGCTTTCCATTTGTAGTCAACCATTTTACAGTCAGCTTTCTCATTGCAATTTTATGTACTTAGAGTAATTTACTACTCTGTTCGGAAAGTAATGAGACTGAATTTTTAATATTTTTTTCATTAGACTTGGTCAGCTTTCTCATTGCAATTTTATGTACTTAGAGTAATTTACTACTCTGTTCGGAAAGTAATGAGACTGAATTTTTTATATTTTTTTTCATTAGACTTGCCTAATTTTCGACATGATCTCCTTAAAAGTAATTGCCTTGGGAGTTCATACATCGCTGTAAACGGATTTCCACACTTCGTAGCAGTGCTGGTACTCCGATTCCTAGATCGCCTCCAGCTGGTCGGTTATGGTCGTTCTTATGTTGTCCAGTGTCCCATGGTGACGTCCGTTGAGCTGATTTTTCAACTTTTGGAGGAGGAAAATATCACACGGACTCAAATCTTGTGAATATGGAGGTTGAGGGGCTGCAGGTATGTTTTTATTGGCCAAATCCTAGGTCACAATCATTGCCGTGTGACAAGGCGCGTTAGCACACAGCTATCCTTGATGTTCAGCCTCACTCTATGGACCCTTTTTCAAAGTCTTTCGAGCACATCCTTGTAGAAGTGTTGATTTACAGTCTGCCCTTGAGGTACAAACTCTTTGTGGACCATTCCATGACTGTCAAAGAACACAATCATCTGATACCGGTAGTTGAAGGCCGTCCACAGCGAGGTTCATCTTCAAGCCTCTCTCTCCCATCAGAAAACTCTTTGAACTACCGGAAAACTTGTATCCTCGATAAAATAACATCCCCATAAGCTTGTTATAACTTCTGGAAAGTATCGGTCGCGAAATGTCCAAGCCTGAGACAAAAGCGAATCGCACAACGCTATGGAGGTTGAGGGGCCGCAGGTAAGTTTTTATTGGCCAAATCCTAGGTCACAGTCATTGCCGTGTGACAAGGCGCGTTAGCACCCAGTTATTCTTGATGTTCAGCGTCACTCTATGGACCCTTTTTCAAAGTCTTTCGAGCACATCCTTGTAGAAGTGTTCATTTACAGTTTGCCCTTGAGGTACAAACTCTGGACCATTCCATGACTGTCAAAGAACACAATCATCTGATACCGGTAGTTGAAGGCCGTCCACAGCGAGGTTCATCTTCAAGCCTCTCTCTCCCATCAGAAAACTCTTTGAACTACCGGAAAACTTGTAGCCTCGATAAAATAACATCCCCGTAAGCTTGTTATAACTTCTGGAAAGTATCGGTCGCGAAATGCCCCAGCCTGAGACAAAAGCGAATCGCACAACGCTGGCCCAAGTGAATATCACTCGGTTTTTTTCGACGCACCCCCAAAACACGGTTTACTAGAAATGACGTAGAAGGCAAACTTGTAGAGATAAGTAATGACAAATTGAGCTTCAATTACAATCTAACATGAACGTTGGTTCCTCTCTGTCAGGAGGTGGCAGGGATGCCAGGTCTCCACGCGCCACATGCTTCCGCAAATGCCGCCTGAATGCGTCCCGATTGGTAAACAATGTCCCGCACACCTGACAAACATCCGGGTCGGGACGGTTACTGAATCCCAAGCAACGTAGCTGGAAAAAAAGCTGAAAAAAGTCCATGTGTTAGGTATGAAACTGAAACAATGCCATTATCTTTTCCCAAACAAGGTTTGTACGTTACTCACCCCCGGTGACGTCCGTTGAGCTGATTTTTCAACTTTTGGAGGAGGAAAATATCACACGGACTCAAATCTTGTGAATATGGAGGTTGTCGGTTCCTCTCTGTCAGGAGGTGGCAGGGATGCCAGGTCTCCACGCGCCACATGCTTCCGCAAATGCCGCCTGAATGCGTCCCGATTTGTAAACAATGTCCCGCACACCTGACAAACATCCGGGTCGGGACGGTTGTGTATGTTCAGATGCCGCTTGTACGAACTCAAATGATAGAAGGGCCGATCACAGTAGGGGCATTTCAGTG
Source organism: Diaphorina citri (assembly GCF_000475195.1). Classification (NCBI taxonomy): domain Eukaryota; kingdom Metazoa; phylum Arthropoda; class Insecta; order Hemiptera; family Psyllidae; genus Diaphorina; species Diaphorina citri. The sequence goes on along the minus strand of NW_007378310.1, from coordinate 44,730 downwards.
AGGGAGGGCCGTTGTGAATCTCAAGGTGCTTCTTGAGTGAGGATGGACGGGAGAAGGTTTTACCGCATATCATACAGAGGGAACGCTGCTCACCATCCCCGGAGTGCGAACGCTCGTGAGTGTAACATGTGGTACGCGAGTTGAAGATCTTCTTGCAGTACCTGGTAGGAGGGAGAAGTTGAAATTTAAAGTTTGAACGTTTAGAAAAATTATTTTCCTTGCCATGCAGAAGGTCCCGGGTTTGATTCCCACCATCGACAAAAAATTTGTACTCGTTTTTCGATTGCAAATATTTCAATGGGATACTTTCTGGTGTTCTTGTGTTGACCCAGCACCACCATCCCCGGAGTGCGAACGCTCGTGAGTGTAACATGTGGTACGCGAGTTGAAGATCTTCTTGCAGTACCTGGTAGGAGGGAGAAGGTGAAATTTAAAGTTTGAACGTTTAGAAAAATTATTTTCCTTGCCATGCAGAAGGTCCCGGGTTCGATTTCCACCATTGACAAAAAATTTGTACTCTTTTTTTGATTGCAAATATTTCAATGGGAAGTATTGTGTCTCTTCTACGGGATGGCATACTATTCATCTTAAAAAAAAATCTAATGATTTGATTGATTTTAAAGGTATAGAAAAATATACTTAAGGGAAGGATTCAAATGCCCTGTTTGATGAACTTTGCATTCCATGTAAAGTGTTCCATGTATGTAAGTTATTCACTGCTTTTTTTTCTCTCTCAGAATATTCAAGTCTTCCTTGAACCTTCCAATTTAGAAATAGGTAAGCATTTTACTGTAGGTACATATGTTTCAATGTTTCATACACAAGTGTGTCTACATTATTATTTTTTTTTTTTTTTAGAATTACCTGTGGTGTGAGACCTCAATAGAATTTTCTTCCCTAAATCCTTCTCTCATTTAACAGATACTTCCTCTCTCAAGCCATTTAGAAACTTACCGACAAGCATAACATCTATGAATTGCATTCTGTGCCTCATCTGCTGGTTGCATGTGAATGGTCAGTAGATGTACTTTCAGATAGCTCTTCCGAAAGAATCCCTTGTTACACAGATGACATGTGAAGCTGCGGATGTTCAAATGTCTCCCTTTCATATGGCGCACCAAGTCTGCCTTGGAATAGAACGACTGGAAACACAGACCACATGTAACATCCCTTTCACCAGTGTGAGTCTTCACGTGGTAAGCCAAGTGGGACTTGTTTAGGAACCGCTGTTCACACAAATCACATGGGAACGGCCGTAGACTGATATCCATATGTTTGCATTGCTTGTGACGTCCAAGTGCTTGATGTGTGCCAAATGACATGTCACATTCATCACACTGAAATGATTTATCGCCATGCACTGTTGTGATATGAGCTTCTAATTTTAAACCCATTAAGAAAAAGAAGTAATTTTTATTCCAGTAGTCCAAAATAAAAGAGAGGAGCATGCATTAAAAGATATTGTACATTGGTTTTGTTTTTTACTCGTCTTGGATTCCTCTTCCTCATCCTCAGGTTCCTCTTTAACATGTTCTGTTAACATGTCTATGGGAACAACTTTAACATCACCGTTGTCAGAGACATAGGTCATCGTTGTGGTAGACGAGCTATCCTTAGGCGTTCCTCTTTAACATGTTCTGTTAACATGTCTATGGGAACAACTTTAACATCACCGTTGTCAGAGACATAGGTCATTGTTGTGGTAGACGAGCTATCCTTGGGCTTTTTTTCTTTTTTGCGCCCCATATTGTTATTCTAAGGCATGTTCTGTTAACATGTCTATGGGAACAACTTTAACATCACCGTTGTCAGAGACATAGGTCATCGTTGTGGTAGACGAGCTATCCTTGGGCTTTTTTTCTTTTTTGCGCCCCATATTGTTATTCTAAGTGTTCTCCTCAAAACCTCAAGTAGTGTGTTGACGTTGGTTCAATGTTTTTTATTTCATTGTATTTTTTCTGTGTTGATATAGGCTGTCCTGGAACAGATAATTATGGAAACAAGGGATAAAACATGTGATTAAAATGGCCTAGGTATCAAGTTAGTAAAGATACTTAAAAGTTAGACCTCAAGTAGTGTGTTGACGTTGGTTCAATGTTTTTTATTTCATTGTATTTTTTCTGTGTTGATATAGGCTGTCCTGTAACAGATAGTTTTGGAAACAAGGGATAAAACATGTGATTAAAATGGCCTAGGTATCAAGTTAGTAAAGACACTTAAAAGTTTAAACAGTCATTTTATACACATTTTAAGCTTTGGCCCATAGTTTCTGACAAATGCTTATTCTCATTATTATTATTATTTTTTAAAGATGAGTGTTCCACCACCGTTTTTATTTCGTAGCAATGAAACAACTGCTACATTAGACGCATTGTGAACAAATATTGGTAATTATGCAGAAGTCACATCCATGGAAAAGAAAAGCTCCTATTTATGACTTTTAAATAAAATAGCATTTTTCTTCATCTAAAGATTGAGAGAAGGAAACTGAATAGGATCCAAGGTAATTATGCAGAAGTCACATCCATGGAAAAGAAAAGCTCCTTTTTGTATTTAACCTAATCCTATAATAACACTAATCACTGATTCACTGCTCTAATAATTGTGAAAACTCCTTCTTGTGTTTAACCTAACCCTATAATAACACTGGTCACTACTTGTTTGTGCCAGTTCCTTTGGTAGCAATATTCCACGGACGTAACTAAATACCTTTGGCTGTGACTAAATACCAAATATAAAATACCTTTGGCTGTCGACTCAATTTGAACTTTGCTAGTGCCTATTTCACCTTTTATTGGGTAGGTACTGGTTTCTGAGACTACCTTTTGATCACTTTCCTGTCTCGTAGTCAAGTAAAGGATTTATTATTTATTAATGAATTTACTCGAGCTGATCTTAGGTAATTAGGTAAGTATTTGTTAAAAGAGTAATCAAATATCAAATCCACTCTATGAACTTATCTATCATATTTCAATTAACATTTAACTTATCACTTTTCACTTCTTCTTCTTTTATCACATCACCCAAAAATCCCAAAATCAAAAGAGATAAGAGATAAAGAGAATCCTTAAATTATTCCTTTTCCTTTTTTACTTTTTTTAAATTTCTCCTCCAGAGTCTCCAGACAGAGTTGCCAGACGCCACTAACCTCCAGATTCCTCAGAACTCACTCCTCCAGAAAACACAGACGGGTAACGGCAACAGGGTAACTAAACCTAGAATCGCCCTGTAACTATTTGAATATGCAATGTGCACATTACGAGTTTTTAGTGGAGATGTCTAAAATGGAGCAGTTGCAAATGAGTAAAAATTATAAATAAATGGTCGATTCCTATGTAAAAAGTTGGGAAAAATCCAAATCTGAGGTCAAAACTCTGTGAAAACTCCTTCTTGTGTTTAACCTAACCCTATAATAACACTGGTCACTACTTGTTTGTGCCAGTTCCTTTGGTAGCAATATTCCAAGGACGTGACTTCTGCACAAGTACCCAAATATTTTTTTCCTACTTTTATTTAGTTCAGAAATGTTCTATTCCCATGTGATTCACATGTTATTTAAACAAGACAATCAAATCATGAGTTATTAGTGGTGAAGTGGGGAGTGTCTTCATAACTTCTGTGGGTTTTATAGCATTACCAAGTGTCTCCTTTGCTGTTATGTCCCATTTATCCAATCTTTTACAGTTATAAGGCCACCACTGGTTGCTAGAGTAAGTACCTACTCAATAAATTTGAACTCAGGAAACTGAGTGGATCCTGAACTTTGAGCACAGAACCAAAAAAACTTTGACCCCACCAGAAATTTATGTTCTGAGACCTGCAGCGTGCAAGCTGAGAATGAGAGCCACTTGTCATCTTTGTTGCATATTCAAAAGTTATTCAGTATTCACTAGAAAATAGTGGGAAGCTACACATTTATTTGTAGAGAGTCTTTAGTATTTATGAAGAAACACCCTTTGAGCTTAGCCCAATCTCAAGCATCACTTTAAAATGGAGCTCTTGTCTTGACTCTGCTGATTAAGCTATATTACCTTACATTCCGCTCTCGACGTATAGAATACAGACAGGCCAAGGTAGTGGTTTGAACAGCATTATTATCATTCGAGACTTCACAAAATGATACAGAACTTTCCTCAAAACTTGGAAAATGGGGGTATGGGGAATTATTTTTAACTTTCCTTTTCCTGAAATCCTGAAAAGACAAGAGTGAAAAGCTGAAAAGATTTTTCGAATTTTTTGATGCACAAGTGAGAACATAGCAACCATTGTTTGGCAACCTCTTATGCGCTTGCACCACAATATTTCGATGGGTGCCCAAACAGTTTCCCTAACCTAGTGCGCGTCCAAAACCGAGTCCCGACCATTTGTGACCCTCGCCTAGAACTAGAATCGACTAAAGAGAAAATTAACAAACCATGCCAATGAGCATAGAAGCGTCCTCAACGGAGTCTTGACCATAGTACCGACCCTCGCAGTTCGCAGAAAATCAAGAAATAGATCAGTTGCGCTTATTTGGGTGATGTTTCAAAGTCATAGAGCAGGAAAAATGAGGACCAACGGAATTTTTGTTTTTCTTCTACGACTTCGAGATGTGTACCTTGGTGGCTCATCAAAGGTTATACGTTAGTCGTTAGAGAATCGTTTTCCTCGGTCGATTATGCACGCATCATTGCTTCCTGTAGTCCGCTCTCTCCTAATAAACACATTCCTTGGTGTTTCAAACAAATTACCACGTCCCCCGAAGTCCTCTTTTGTTTGTTCTGTTGTATAAGGGTAACAAATTTGTACATTGTTTTCACAAGACATACCCGTTTCCTGTCATAAAAACCAAGTCTATTGTTGATTTTGTTGTTGGTCATTTGGTGTTTGCTTGTTCTCACTTGTTTCTTTTGGTTGAATGAGGGGACCGGTTGTAAATTCGTCAACTTTTTCGCGCGTTTAAAAGGTCTTTGGAATTTCTCGACTCTTGAGAGTCAATGGTTGAGTGTCATTTCTTCAGGAAAATAGAGAGTTAAAATGTAGCTTTTTCGGCGATTTTTGTATTTAATATATCCGGCCCGGGATTAGAGATATATTCGATATCCGAGTGTTGGTTTACCGGGAATTTTGAGAAGAAATTCATGGAATAAGTCGCACCGAATGAGTGTCTTTGCTAACTTTGTTCTGTAGCCTATTGAACTGTGCCGAGCAAATCTTCCTTGCAGGCAGCACTAGTGTATTGTGTTAGTGCGCATGCGTTTCTGCTCATTTCTTTTAATCTGACGGATCTTTGAACTTTTTCATTAGAAGGGCAAATAAAAATTGATTTTTCGAGTTTTTAGAGACACATTTTCGGGGTTTTGACTTCAGATTTCAATTCTTCACAACTCTTTACGTAGGGGTTGACCTTTTAGTCACAATTTTTACCCAAATGTAACAGTTTTATTATAGACAATCCAAAATATTGTTTTGGACCTCACGTATACTTTTTGACCCTGCCGTAAATCAAACCCGATCTTCCTGAGAGCTAGACCACTTGACCACTAACTCGTAAATAATTAGCTAATGAGCTTTGTGCTGGCATGACTTGCACTTGCAACAGAGGACCGACTGCTTGACTACTTTGATTCTCACTTACACTTGCCTATCTTATATATAGTCTGGTGTCTGAGACATGAAATGCCAGATGCAGCATCAAGTACTTCTCTGAAACCTAAACATTAGCAACTGTGTAGGTACATGTTTCCAACTGCCGTAAATCAAACCCGATCTTCCTGAGAGCTAGACCACTTGACCACTAACTCGTAAATAATTAGCTAATGAGCTTTGTGCTGGCATGGCTTGCTCTTGCAACAGAGGACTGACTGCTTGACTACTTTGATTCTCACTTACACTTGCCTATCTTATTATATAGTCTGGTGTCTGAGACATGAAATGCCAGTTGCAGCATCAAGTACTTCTCTAAAGCCTAAACATTAGCAACTGTGTAGGTACATGTTTCCATTTTTTTTACACTTCTCTTAGAGATGTTTTTCTTGTATTTCCTTTCCTGATAGTAGAGATTGCCCTAGTACGCATTAGTCAACAACAGGTGCCGTTCCCCTAAAAATACGCTGAATAATTTCAGCAACAGTAAACTTGCTAAGTATTTGCTACTGAGAGATTGCCCTAGTGCTTAGGACACCTTTGATAGTAGGTAATACTATTATAAACAGCAGGTTTTCCAGCTTTCAGTGAACTAGTAAAGGCTAGCAGCAGTGGCAGCATCCGATTGCGCCAAACTTAAAAGTTCCACTGGATATCGATTTAAAAAAATCTCAGCAACAGTAAACTTGCTAAGTATTTGCTACTGAGAGATTGCCCTAGTGCTTAGGACACCTTTGATAGTATTAGGTAATACTATTATAAGCAGCAGGTTTTCCAGCTTTCAGTGAACTAGTAAAGGCTAGCAGCAGTGGCAGCATCCGATTGCGCCCAACTTAAAAGTTCCACTGGATATCGATTCCTTCAAAAGTACTCCAATAGAGAGAGCCATTTCAAAATTTACACATCTCCTAAAGCACGTAGAAAAGATTATCTCTTACTCTTAATGAGTCTGGAATCTGGCAGAACTGACGGTATTCCTATTTGCAGTGGGGATATTACATGAATTTGAAGGTTTGGAGTCCTGGACTTAACCCTTGAATGGACTGATGGTCTTTTCGCCCACGTATGACAAAAACATTAAAAGTACACATATAGGTATCGACTGATGGTCTTTTCGCCCACGTATGACAAAAACATTAAAAGTACACATAGGTATCAGAAGTAGGGAAACACGAATTTGGTGTTATATGTACATGAAGTAGGGGACATGCTGAGTGTTATATAACGAACATTATCCCATCAGGATAAAATCCGCCCCGGGCGGGAATCGTACCCGCGGCCTAGCGCTTACAAGGCAGACGCGCTACCAACTAAGCTAACTAGGCTAGGTGTATGCACTTTGCTCAAGAAGGGATCTAACTTTTCTCTGGGATGTCGTAGGTTTCATGCTATTCAACTCATCTTCTCCAACACGACTTTTTCCCCCGGAATTTTCAACTTTTGCTGTTCCCCTCAGAGAAATGGGGACCTTGTGGTTCTTTAAGTCACGAACTAAGCTAACTAGGCTAGGTGTATGAACTTTGCTCAAGAAGGGATCTAACTTTTCTCTGGGATGTCGTAGGTTTCATGCTATTCAACTCATCTTCTCTAATACGACTTTTTCCCCCGGAAATTTCAACTTTTGCTGTTCCTCTCAGAGAAATGGGGACGTTGTGGTTCTTTAAGTCACAAATATTTTGTAATTACCTCATTCCTCAGCTCTTACGTGTGTCATATTTTACTCCTACGTTAATTTTAACATTCTCTGCAGCTGTACAAATTTCCACAAAATTCAACAGATCACCCTTCTTCTCAAGTTTCCCTAATCATGGAAACTCAGTTTCTTGTACACCGTATACTTCTACTTCTACATTTTCTACTTAAAAAGAGTTCTTTAAGTTTTTATTATTCTTATACGTGAATTGTGCAGGGTCCGAAGTGTGAGGTTCCCCTTGGTACCTTCCCCCCTATCAAGTTCTAGCTAGATCTTTTGTTTAAATTTAAGAGAATCATCGTCTTAGCCTAGACTGCCTAGAGGCAGCAGCTCAAACTACGAAGAACTCCTGACTCCAAAATTCGCTCTTCCCACCCGCAGACAAAAAAGACTTACCGCGTTTGTCTCTTTTTTTGGTGCGCTAGGATTGTTCCAAATCGAAACTCTTTTTTTGTTTTTTTTTTTTTTTTTTTTTTTTTTTTTTTTTTTTTTTTTTTTTAAGAGGTTTGACAGAGGGAACTTTAACTGCTATGGTCTTATCGTCCCGAAATCGAGGAGAGAAGGAAGACAGGATAGGAGAAAGCCAGCCGTTCCGAGAACGAACATTATCCCATCAGGATAAAATCCGCCCCGGGCGGGAATCGAACCCGCGGCCTAGCGCTTACAAGGCAGACGCGCTACCAACTAAGCTAACTAGGCTAGGTGTATGAACTTTGCTCAAGAAGGGATCTAACTTTTCTCTGGGATGTCGTAGGTTTCATGCTATTCAACTCATCTTCTCTAATACGACTTTTTCCCCCGGAAATTTCAACTTTTGCTGTTCCTCTCAGAGAAATGGGGACGTTGTGGTTCTTTAAGTCACAAATATTTTGTAATTACCTCATTCCTCAGCTCTTACGTGTGTCATATTTTACTCCTACGTTAATTTTAACATTCTCTGCAGCTGTACAAATTTCCACAAAATTCAACAGATTTCATCACCCTTCTTCTCAAGTTTCCCTAATCATGGAAACTCAGTTTCTTGTACACCGTATACTTCTACTTCTACATTTTCTACATAAAAAGAGTTCTTTAAGTTTTTATTATTCTTATACGTGAATTGTGCAGGGTCCAAAGTGTGAGGTTCCCCTCGGTACCTTCCCCCCTATCAAGTTCTAGCTAGATCTTTTGTTTAAATTTAAGAGAATCATAGCCTAGAGGTAGCAGCTCAAACTACGAAGAACTCCTGACTCCAAAATTCGCTCTTCCCACCCGCAGACAAAAAAGACTTACCGCGTTTGTCTCTTTTTTTGGTGCGCTAGGATTGTTCCAAATCGAAACTCATAGGGAAAATAATTCGTGGAATGATTCTCTGAAGTCCATTCCTCTGTGGAATGGACTTCTACGCTCAGAAAAAATAAATCCAGCCTAACAATTTTAACAGTTAAAATTGTGGCATACAAAGTCCTTCGTTAAATCATTACATAGGTCTTACGGGTTACAAGTTCCATGAGTGTGGTCTCCCAACGCATCGAGCACCGAGGACCCTGTACGCTTCTCTCTCTCGGTATATCTATGGAGTGTAGTTTTTTGTAGACGTCATTTCCGTCAGTGTGCCCCTCTTGTCTCAACTTCCGCTCTTCCCCTTCCATGCCAACAAACGTCCTCACATTGAGAATTTCATTCATTCAACACACACACACAACCTTGGTTCATTCATTCATGGGATTGGAGATTGTTCTGCCTTCATTCAGTTTCATTCTCGCTCAGGCCCTCGTGCTAAGCTCTTCCATAGTGAACGACCGCGCGTGTGTTTTCATTGATAAATACTGAGAAAATCTTCACATTTATTTACCTGTTTTGTAATTTACTGTTTTCGTTATTTACCTATTTGTAATTTACTGTTTTCCTAGTGTTTTTTTCGCCCGTTTGACAAATGTTTGTGTAACGTCCGTTTTTTTTCGTCGCTTGTCCAACGTAAATCTTTGACCGGACGTCCAATAACTCTTCGCTGTCGCTTTTCATTCGTGTTATTTATTCACCTTCTTCCGTTCGTGTGAACACTGTTTTGACATTGTGTTTTTGCTTTCGAAAAGTGTGTGCGAAATCTTTTTCGTGCTAGTTTTTTCTCCGAAATCCGTCGGTTGTTTTTCTTTCGGTTTATATTTAGAAAAATTCTGACCGAAATCTAAATATTTACTTTTTCATTCATAATTTTCTGTAGTGTGTTGTTCTCTTTTTGGCACCGAGCTGTTTAATGTTAACATTTTCAAGACGGATTGGTTCAAGTGTCTCTTTTATTCTCGATTGGGTACGTATTGTCTTGTCATATCTAACATACTACAAAAATGTGCATATTATGATGACTGGGATGTACATATTTTGCCTAAACCAACCTAGGTTCCGATTGTGATATGAGTATTGAGTACCAACAGGTTCTGATATCCAGGTTCATCCTTCTGTGTTCTATGTTGGGTTTAACCATTTCCTTGTTTGTTGTCTAACCAAAATAACCAGAACTAATAGTCAACTTGGGTACAATGCTGAAATACAAGTGCGCTATGGAAAACTCCTATCCGTATATATGTAGGTGTGTCCAAACATAGTCGACCGGCCATCGATAGACATTGACCTATGGCTACCGACAGGGTGTATCTATGTTGTCGAGGCAGTTTGGACGGTTCAGTCGACATCGATCGACGGCCGGTCGACTATGTGTGGACTGTGGACACACCTTATCCATCACTCATATCAGCACATTCAATGAACCTTGAGGAAACCTCGAAGACAGCATGAGTGGATTAGTAGTTTAGTACGTTTCTTGCTTGGATATTGAGAACGGCTGTAGTGATAACAAACCTAATGCAGACCAACAGCTAGTCTGCTGTGTTCTAGTCTTAGGTGATCCAAATAGCAAACGTTATGTAGAATGAGCCAATGATCCACACACTACTGGTAGAAGCTATACATAGATAACATAGGAACATAATTGGATATTGAGAACGGCTGTAGTGATAACAAACCTAATGCAGACCAACAGCTAGTCTGCTGTGTTCTAGTCTTAGGTGATCCAAATACCGAACGTTATGTAGAATGAGTGAGCCAATGAACCACACACTGCTGGTAGAACCTATACATAGATAACATAGGAACATAGCTATGTATATAATGTGTGTAGCAGTGTACTTATGACTCTTTAAAATGTGAAAATGTGTGTATCTTGTTCTGTCAATTTCGTGCCTTTTGTTAAAACTCCCTCGCCTCACTCTCACTGCCCGATAGAATCTGTAAAGTCCAAACCGCAATATATTTTGGTCATCCTATATCTACTAATCAATTCATTAGTGACCTCCTTGAAACGTTGCTTCAAAGATAATCTGAGAGTATCAATAGCAAAATTAGCACTGGGAACAAGCTGGCCCGAGGCATTGGAAGCGAGATGAAATCCTATATCAATAGCTCCGAGATATGAGCGGGATGGGATATACATATATGAGCGGGATCAAAATTAGCACTGGGAACAAGCTGGCCCGAGGCATTGGAAGCGAGATGAAATCCTATATCAATAGCTCCGAGATATGAGCGGGATATACATATATGAGCGGGATGCGGGGATCTCTCGATTCAAATGAATGGCTCGATAATTATACTCATGCGGACGTAATTGAGAGTTGAGGACCTCCGGGAGCCCTTTTCCTTCCGTCGCAGAGATTTGAGATGTGGATTGACCGCTCTGAGATTCAAGGTTTCAGGATAGATTTGAGTAAAGGACTCGCTCCGAGGTTCCAGGAGAGATTTGAGATGTGGATTGACCGCTCTGAGATTCGAGGTTTCAGGATAGAATTGAGTAGAGGACTCGCTCCAAGGTTCCAGGAGAGATTCGAGATGTGGATTGATCGCTCTGAGATTCAAGGTTTCAGGATAGATTTGAGTAGAGGACTCGCTCCGAGGTTCCAGGAAGAGAAATTTGACTAAAAATAGCTCCTGTCCCCCTCCCCCTGATGAACATGACGTCGTCTTTGACAGAAAACGTTGTTTTCAAATTAATCAAGACTCAAGACGTCAACTGAAATCATTAGAGCAGGATTTCTGGGAACGTCAACAGATTTTGTGATCTTTGGCAAACTAGGCTTCTTTTTCTGAAATTACACTGAAGGAGATTCGAAAGGGGAAAATGCTGGTTTTCTTCAACCGTTGAATTCCGATGAAAATCGTCTTTGTCCGTACCAAATCACACTGAATGATACTACCAAATTGGTCTACATGGAAGGTACTAAATTGGTCGATAATCACCTGAATGTTGATATTGTTGATCGTCCTCAGAGTCAATAAGATAACAAGGTGAACTTTCAACATTGATCATGCCGATTTTCTTCATCCGTGTTACACGATGTTCCCCATGAACTCTACGATGTTTACGTCGGATATCGACTGATGACTGATCGACCAAGAGTACCAAGACGTCTGTGGACTCTGTCTGTGGTATTGATGAAGTTCCCTATTTTCTTCACAACTACTATGTTCCTCATGAACTCTATGATTTTTACGTCGGATATCGACTGATCGCTCAAGACGTCTGTAAACTCTGTAGCTCTGTATTATTGATTGTGACGAAGTTTCCTATTTTAACACAAGTGACTGATAACTGAAGGACATATAGGATAAGCAACAGGAGGAGGAACTTGTAAACGGCGAGACCGCCTAGCCAGGAGTTATCCAGGGAGGGGATAAGGTCACATCGAGACCGCCTAGCCAGGAGTTATCCAGGGAGGGGATAAGGTCACACATGAGGAGGTAGTGGAGCTTGAGGAACCAACAGAGGTAGAGCAGTTGTAGGAGAAGCTCGGCACAGACGAGAATACAGCAATATCTGGTGGGAGAAATGGAAACTATAGGAAATCGGATGGAAGGAATAGAAACCATGTCTAATAAAACCCACTAAAAAGGAATTTTAAAGGAAATTTCAATTGTGTTAAGCATATCTAATAAAACCCACTAAAAAGGAATTTTAAAGGAAATTTCAAGGTCACACATGAGGAGGTAGTGGAGCTTGAGGAACCAACACAGGTAGAGGAGTTGTAGGAGAAGCTCGGCACAGACGAGAATACAGCAATACCTGGTGGGAGAAATGGAAACTATAGGAAATCGGATGGAAGGAATAGAAACCATCTCTAATAAAACCCACTGAAAAGGAATTTTAAAGGAAATTTCAATTGTGTTAAGCATAAATGCTTGTGACACTAAAGGAAATCGGATGGAAGGAATAGAAACCATGTCTAGTAAAACCCATTAAAAAGGATTTTTAAAGGAAATTTTAATTGTGTTAAGCATATCTAATAAAACCCACTAAATGCTTGTCACAAATGTCGTCCCCCAATTATTACACCTAGATGGATTTTATGACTTGACTTGGACTCGAACCACCAACCTCCATATTCAAAGTCCAACGCGTTAACCACTGCACCATTGAGGTTGATCATAAGACTCATCAGGTGAAATAGAGGGTACGGTAAGAACGGAGGTCTTATAATAAGGAGGCTAGGATAGGAGAAAACCAGCCGTTCCGAGAACGAACTTTATCTGTTTAGGATGTATTTCGTCCCGGTCAATAATCGAACCCACGACCTAGTGCTTAGAATGCTTGCGCACTACCTTCAAACTAGGTCTAGGAATAACTAGAAGGATAGGATAGGATAGGAGAAAGCCAGCTGGTCTGATAATGATCTTATCTGTTCTTTAGGATATTCTGATAGAGGGTACGGTAAGAACGGAGGTCTTATAATAAGGAGGCTAGGATAGGAGAAAACCAGCCGTTCCGAGAACGAACTTTATCTGTTCGTTAGGTGGCTACCTTCCACTCAAGAGTCTATTATTATTATTATTATCTGTTTAGGATATATTTCGTACCGGTCAATAATCGAACCCACGCCCTAATGCTTACAATGCTTGCGCACTACCTTCAAACTAGGTCTAGAAATAACTAGAAGGATAGGATAGGATAGGAGAAAGCCAGCCGTTCTGATAATGAATCTTATCTGTTTAGGATATTCTACCCTCCAAGCAAGCTAACTAGGCTGTCTGAATGGGCTGGAAATCGAACCCGGGACTTAGCGCTTACCAATAATCGAACCCACGACCTAGCGCGTACAAAGCATGCGGGCTACCTTCTAAGCAAAATAGGCTGGCTTAAAAAGTAACAATAAATACCTGCCAAAATGTTTGGGTCTAGCTTGCAGCATTAGGAACAGCATCAGGAATACAAGGAATGAACAGTTCAGAGCCATCTTATCCGCATCTTGTTGATAATAGCAAACTTCTAGAATGACCCTGTTTATGATATTGACACCAATGTGTAGACACAACACCACTAGGATGGCCACGGCTAACTGGATGAATCTTCCGAGTCCCATGGCCGATATTTGGGCTATCTATCGTTCCTATTGATTCTGGATTTATCAAAATTTATAGGTCGCTTTCGGATGTATCAAAGTGTATGGCCGTTTTTAATTAACCTTGATTATATTGATTCTAAGGAAGAGTTTTGCTGTTCTTGTTTGGTTTCATTTCTTCTCATTGGATTACTAAAATTTTGAGTGTGAAATTGCTAATTATTTCATCCAGGTCTACACCTCGTGATATCAGAGCCTGCATTTTACTTATCTGGAATAGAAAACGGACAAAAAAATAGTTAGTACTTCATTGAGACTGATAAACTGGAATATGCACCAACTTTTTTGACCTATTAGGCGATGTCTTATCGTCCCGAAATCGAAGAGAGAAGAAGGAGAGGACAGGTGAAAGCCAGCCGTTCCGAGAACGAACCTTATCTGTTTAGGATAACTCTCCACATACACAAAAAACCCAATCCGAGGACTAGGTGTAGGGGCAAACAGCCCTAAAGGATGGGTTAGGCTTCTACGAATCAACTTACTCTCCAAGCTATCAAGGCTGTCTGCTGAATGGGACCCGCGACCTAGCACTTACATGGCAGACGTGCCTACGTTCCAAACTATCCAGGCTGGTTAGTAATAACCTAAAACTGATTATACTCACCCTTGGTTCCTCTACCTACTTATTATCAAAGTTATAGTTACCTACATAGGTTTATCTCTCACAACATAACTTAGTTACCTACTTAGATAATCTGGTGAACATACAATTTATTTGTATAGCATAATCCAGGGAAAATACTCCACACATTTTAAGGCCTTAGTAAATACCTACTAAATATCTGGTGAACATACAATTTATTTGTATAGCATAATCCAGGGAAAATACTCCACACATTTTAAGGCCTTAGTAAATACCTACTAAATACATTTATTGTGATACCTACTTATGTTTCAGCTACTGTGAGGTGTTGATAATAATCACCGTGGAGAATATAAATGATGACAACAACAATGATACCACCGTACAATGTGCCATATCAATTCAACATAAACACCTAGTCAAATCAAATGCCCTTGACTGGCAGCAACATGCTCAAGAGCAGCCAGATTCAAGGCAAGATCAAATTCTTCAAAATAATATGACACCCGGTCAAGAGCCGACAAGTTCTAATCAAACCTGGGTCACACATATCAATGGTGAAGACATTGCTAAAACTACCAACAGCAATGTAGACTTGGATGTCAGTGATGAGAACTTTCTGTGTGAAGTTGAATCAAATAACAATGAGAATGGACAATTCCCTTGTTGTGACTCAACAAGAAGCGATAGTGAAAGTGCCCCTATAGCTGTGAATGATACTGTAGACCTTGTGGAAACCAAAGTCATAGATGCATCTGAAAACTCTATTTCTGAAACTGTTCAAAAAGCTGTTGAAAATTTCAACTGTGCAAGCAATAACAATGCTGTAAACAGTAGTGGTACAAAGGAGGATAATGATGACTTTGAACTAATATCCATTGAAACAGCTTGCTCCTCTCATGCCAAACTCTCTAACAGTGATCATTCCAAGTATCCTGAATCCAGTGATGCAGACAATGCTTGCTCCTTAGCTCTACTCAATGATCTTCACAGCCTAGTAGAGAGAAAACAAGATTTATCATATGAGGAAACAGCTTGCTCCTCTCATGCCAAACTCTCAAACAGTGATCATTCCAAGTATCCTGAATCCAGTGATGCAGACAATGCTTGCTCCTTGGCTCTACTCAATGATCTTCACAGCCTAGTAGAGAGAAAACAAGATTTATCTTATGAGCATGTTCTACTGCCCAATACTTACAATCTGGACCAGTATAGCAAGCTGTTTAAGAAATGCAGCAACTACAAGAAATTACCCAATGAGTATGTGAATCACAACATAAGGAGAAACAAGTTGCTTGTCAATTGGATGTCACATAATTGTGTTCATATTGAATGGAATATTGTTGATCAAGTGTCTGACCAAGATTGGATTGGACTCTACAGATTAGGTAAGTGTTCATAATCTTTATCTCTATTCATATTCACTCACTAAGTACCTAAGTACTTAGGTAAGCATTTCATTTCAAAGCATCACTAAGATTTCTCTCCCATGCAAATCATCTCTCTAAAACCTATCCATCAAAACTCATATTGAATGGAATATTGTTGATCAAGTGTCTGACCAAGATTGGATTGGACTCTACAGATTAGGTAAGTGTTCATAATCTTTATCTGTATTCACTCACTAAGTACCTAAGTAGGTAAGCATTTCATTTCAAAGCATCACTAAGATTTCTCTCCCATGCAAATCATCTCTCTAAAACCTATCCATCAAAACTTTTTGCACTGAATGTTGTTAAAATCTGAATCTGAATGTTGTTGCCTGCATAAGTGAGCAGCCTTTCAAGTGTTAATCAGCCAATATTAAGCTTCAAACTTCATGTTCATAACCATCAGACTTCAATAACTCCGTGTAATCTCGAAATTCAATTCATTCAAGTAACTCTGGGATCTAATTTTAAACCCATTAAGAAAAAGAAGTAATTTTTATTCCAGTAGTCCAAAATAAAAGAGAGGAGCATGCATTAAAAGATATTGTCATTAACCATCAAAACTTTTTGCACTGAATGTTGTTAAAATCTGAATCTGAATGTTGTTGCCTGCATAAGTGAGCAGCCTTTCAAGTGTTAATCTGCCAATATTAAGCTTCAAACTTCATGTTCATAACCATCAGACTTCAAAAACTCCGTGTAATCTCAAAATTCAATTCATTCAAGTAACTCTGGGATCTAATTTTAAACCCATTAAGAAAAAGAAGTAATTTTTATTCCAGTAGTCCAAAATAAAAGAGAGGAGCATGCATTAAAAGATATTGTCTTTCCCTGTCGCGTATAATATCTCTAGTAGCGCGGTCAAACTTTCTTGACTTGGCGGGGCGGAGCGCTACCGCGCTCCTTAATTTCTCACAAGTTTTATGAAGATGAAATCATGGAACAGTTCCAAAAAGCCACACAGGCTAGAAGACGAACTTCCTAGAATTGACTAGCGTGGCGTCATTTGGATTGTCTCGTGGCTGTCATAAGCGCGGCTTCAATGTAATTAAAATTCCCGAAAATGATTTCGTCTATTTTATGACAGTGTCAAAGTGGACCGTGTAGAGATGGCTTGAGGAAGTCAGAAATCCTACGTTAACTCATTAGGATTTCCTTTTATCATATATACCGTGTCGATAAGATATGATGTGTGTTCAGTGTTCACACTAGTTAGCTTGGAAGGTAGAAGGTAGTGCGCCTTTCTTGTAGAGTAGTAAGTGCTATGTCGCGGGTTTTTGGAAGGGAGCGCGGCCGCTGTGTAAGAGTTGTAAGCGCTAGGTTGCCGGTTCGATTCCCGTCCGGAGCAAACTTTATCCTAACACAGAAAAGGTTCGTTCTCCGAACGACTGGCTTTCTTCTATCCTGTTCTCCTTCTTTCTTTGAATTCGGGACGCTAAGACCTCCTACACAGTACACACAAACTATCAGGTAGAACTGACTCTCTATCAGGAACTGACCTGATAGTGAGTGGCTGGCCTAACGCATAAATCATTGAAATGTCCAGGTGTTGATGTTGAATTTAGAATCCAGGTAGAACATCTCACGTGCGGGAAAATCATGGCAAAACGTGAAATGCTCCGGATTGGATTGGCTTACATTGGGATCACGAAATCCCTAATGAATATTTAATATTTCTTCCGTTCGTGTGAACACTGTTTTGACATTGTGTTTTTGCTTTCGAAAAGTGTGTGCGAAATCTTTTTCGTGCTAGTTTTTTCTTTACCTGTTTTGTAATTTACTGTTTTCGTTATTTACCTATTTGTAATTTACTGTTTTCCTAGTGTTTTTTTTCGCCCGTTTGACAAATGTTTGTGTAACGTCCGTTTTTTTCGTCGCTTGTCCAACGTAAATCTTTGACCGGACGTCCAATAACTCTTCGCTGTCGCTATTCATTTTCATTCGTGTTATTTATTCACCTTCTTCCGTTCGTGTGAACACTGTTTTGACATTGTGTTTTTGCTTTCGAAAAGTGTGTGCGAAATCTTTTTCGTGCTAGTTTTTTCTCCGAAATCCGTCGGTTGTTTTTCTTTCGGTTTATATTTAGAAAAATTCTGACCGAAATCTAAATATTTACTTTTTCATTCATAATTTTCTGTAGTGTGTTGTTCTCTTTTTGGCACCGAGCTGTTTAATGTTAACATTTTCAAGACGGATTGGTTCAAGTGTCTCTTTTATTCTCGATTGGGTACGTATTGTCTTGCCATATCTAACATGGCTTTCTTTTTGGTTAAAATTACGTTGAACATTTAGGTAACTACTACAAAAATGTGCATATGATGATGACTGGGATGTAGTTTCTTCTTTGCCTAAACCAACCGAGGTTCCGATTGTGATATGAGTACCAACAGGTTCTGATATCCAGGTTCATCCTTCTGTGTTAAGTAATCAGAGGTCAGATAAAAGGAATTGAGGGTTTGTCATGAGCTAGCTTGAGTTTGAGGGTTTGAAATCGATTTTGTATTTAGATTGTAGCGTGTAGCATTGGAAGGAACATAAAATGTAAAATTCTTGTGGATAGTTCTAGCTAGACCAACCGAGTAGCCTTCGTGGCCTAGTGGATATCACACGACACTTGTACGCCGGAGGTCCTGGATTCGAATCCCGACGGGTCAAAGTTTTTTCGGCTCGGTGCTTGGAGGTGCATTCAGCCTCTTGAGGACGATTGAGTAGCTACTTTAATCCAGTAGTGACCAGTGGCGGCATTACAAGTCTAAAAAGATCATTGAAATATGGAAATTGATTACAAAGTAGGCACGTAGTAATGTGTCTAGTGACTCTAGTGCTTCTCAACCTTCATACCTAATAATTCAACTTGGGTACAATGCTGACATACAAGTGCGCTATGGAAAACTCCTATCCGTATATATGTAGGTGTGCCCAAACATGGTCGACCGGCCATCGATAGACATTGACCGATGGCTACCGACAGGGTGTATCTATGTTGTCGAGACAGTTTGGACGGTTCAGTCGACATCGATCGACGGCCGGTCGACTATGTGTGGACACACCTTATCCATCACTCATATCAGCACATTCAATGAACCTTGAGGAAACCTCGAAGACAGGATCAGTAGATTAGTAGTTTTGTACGTTTCTTGCTTGGATATTGAGAACGGCTGTAGTGATAACAAACCTAATGGAGACCAACAGCTAGTCTACTGTGTTCTAGTCTTAGGTGATCCAAATAGCAAACGTTATGTAGAATGAGCCAATGAAGCACACACTGCTAGTAGAAGCTATACGTATAGATAACATAGGAACATAGAATGTAAAATTATTGTGGATAGTTCTAGCTAGACCAACCGAGTAGCCTTCGTGGTCTAGTGGATATCACACGACACTTGTACGCCGGAGGTCCTGCATTCGAATCTCGACGGGTCAAAGTTTTTTCGGCTCGGTGCTTGGAGGTGCACTCAGCCTCTTGAGGACGATTGAGTAGCTACTTTAATCCAGTAGTGACCAGTGGCGGCATTACCAATGTAAAAAGATCATTGAAATATGGAAATTGATTACAAAGGAGAGGCACGTAGTAATGCTGTGATATCCGCAAAAGTTGTGGAAAGGCTCTGTTTTACCACAAATCATTCATGATTTGATTTTTAATTCTGGACCAACCGTTCTACAGGACTAGTCAGCTAGTCACCTTAGATTAGACAATCATCGTGAGGTCAACACAGTACTTAATGAACTTTGCTGATTAGGCCAACCTTAATGATATTGACGTTAACTTGTTCAAACAAGAATTTGTTATATGTATGGAATCCTATGGAATGTCTATCAAACAGTGAACACCCTGTATGGTTCGTAATTACTGTGATCTCTTCAATACAATTATCTTATTGTTGAACAAACAGAACCAATCAACGAGGTGTATTGAGATGCTCTCAATTCTGAATCGTTAAAGTCTGTTGAAATATCTGACGCTGATTATACTGATTCTTCAATAACTTCAATTACAGTAATTATAATCAGTAATCAGAGGTCAGATAAAAGGAATTGAGGGTTTGTCATGAGCTAGCTTGATTTTGAGGGTTTGAAATCGATTTTGTATTTAGATTTGGACCTCTTCTTAGTCCTTTATGAATGTTCCCAGAGCGAAACTTCCGTGGTTCTTAATTTGGTATCATGTCGCATAAAATTGAACTGACATTGCCACAATACACAAACATTGTAATTGTATAATAAACAAATCAACATACTCCAAAGTATACATTAATTGTAGCGTGTAGCATTGGGAGTAATCAGAGGTCAGATAAAAGGAATTGAGGGTTTGTCATGAGCTAGCTTGAGTTTGAGGGTTTGAAATCGATTTTGTATTTAGATTTGGACCTCTTCTTAGTTCTTTATGAATGTTCCCAGAGCGAAACAAACATTGAAATTGTATAATAAACAAATCAACATAATCCAAAGTGTACATTAATTGTAGCGTGTAGCATTGGAAATTCATTCTAGGATATTGGGCATTCATTGAAATTCTTCGATGCTTACATTTTATGTTCCTTAGACCTTTATCTTGCTGGATTTGGCATTGTCCACAAGAATATCCAGTGTACCTGTGTAGTGTGTACAACTACACTTTTAAGTAACTTCTTAGACCAGAAATCCTAGTCTCCTTCCAAAACCAAACATGTAATACGTTCTAATACCATGTAATCTTCCCAAAACTAGATCCACATGCAAGTATCCATTCATCAGTGCACTGCGGTCAAGATCTAGGTTTCGTAATCCGGGATCAATGGTTCAACAGCAAGGTAAATTGATGTAGTAGTGATGGAAAATTATTATTTTCTTTAGAGCTAATGTAGAAGGGAGGTCCCACATTGACGTCTTTTTTTTATATCAGTACTTTTTTGTGGAGGGTAACTCTTGACGTTAATTTTTTAACACGAAGTGTTTTTTTGGGGGGTACCATGTAATCTTCCCAAAACTAGATCCACATCCAAGTATCCATTATGATCAACATGATTATCACCACAGACATGTACCTAATCCATTAGTCTATTTGTTTCTACTACCAGTCTAATAACTAGTTATTAGTCCAAATAGACCCAATATTAAATTCACTTTTCGTGTAGTTGTTTGGGAGGGACATCACATATAACATAGTCCTTCTGATTCCCTTTCTGGTCGTAGGTTTTGATTCATTTCTCTTAATCCTACAGACGTCCGCCTTTTCCTTTTGTTTACTTCTTCAGATCCTTGTGATGCCATGTCTCTTACGATGAAATCATCAGTAGAGCGATCAGTAATGATCGCTCTACTGATGTAAATTTGTATACGTACATGTGTATGTGTATTTGCACAATATTCATAATTTCATAGTACATTAGCAATCGAAGATTCAGAACAGTAACCCCACTTTTTATCAAACTATATTTGATTTTCTTCATATTTTGTTTGAGGGATAGATAGAGTTATCATAGATTCATAACTATTATTATCAACCCATTGACACCCAGAGTGGCTCATCTTTACTAAAACATTAGAAGGGGTCAAGTGTATTGTGAACATTTATTATTGAATCAATATCAGAATTACATCTTTCCCTTGGAATAATACTATTTGAATCTTGTCCTCGGAACATTCATATTTCCTTCTCTCTTGGAAGTGTCAAAATGGGAGCATCACTAGAACTAGAAACTATGTAGAGTCAATTGGATGGAGTGTTTGTCAGTATTGGTCCAAACAAGAACGTTAAGCATCCCGTCACCAGACGAAACTCGTTAATAGCAACAAGTAAATTTCCAGTCTTAGTGGCTACTATGTAGAGTTAATTGGATGGAGTGTTTGTTAGTATTGGTCCAAACAAGAACGTTAAGCATCCCGTCACCAGACGAACCTCGTTAAGAGCAACAAGTAAATTTCCAGTCTTAGTGGCAACAAGTAAATTTCTAGCCCAACTCATCGTGCCATTTGGTCGTCAACTAGTGTTTGTTAGTATTGGTCCAAACAAGAACGTTAAGCATCCCGTCACCAGACGAACCTCGTTAATAGCAACAAGTAAATTTCCAGTCTTAGTGGCAACAAGTAAATTTCTAGCCCAACTCAACCCGCCATTTGGTCGTCAACAGGTCAAAATCAAGGCGGTTTCATCAGTAACCGAATGGGCCAATGGGTATTCTAGTTCTCATTCAGAGGTACCTCGCCTCCAGGCTTTGAAACGGAGGAAACTTGATTTGTACTTACAAAATCCTAAACTATAACTCTGTATTTATAACTATCGGGGATCTAAATATTTATAAATACAAAATGACCGGAAACATGTTGTAATGATTATCCTCTGAACTAGGAATTTATTATTCCAAGCGGATGGATTGGGATTTCTTTAAGACTTCTGGAAAGAAAGACTTAACTCCATTTAGAAGAGTTATCGCAGGTATCCTCCTTTCATATTCAAATTGAGGTTGAAATCCCTTTTGTGCTTGTGTAAACATGGTCACATTCTGTGGCGTTCTCTCCAGAGCTTTGTTATATTTGGAAGAGACCGAAGAACCGATTTAAAGCCTCAAAAATTCGACGGACACATTTAAGGGAGAAGTTCGTTACTTTCGGAGTAGAGACTTGACTGTGAGAACTTGCTCTAAACTAAATTCAAACCAGGTGTCCTGTCCACCTGGTGGACAAAGCACTGCTCTGGAAGTCTAGAACCATTGTGGTTTTTGTGGAGAGAAGAGAACCGAATGATGAGAAAGTAATGGGTCCTCACTTTGGTCCTGATAACGTCCTATCAAAATTGAAATAGTCGAAAGCTATGGTAACTCTTATCATATATCTGCAGCGCGGCTGTGGAACTCTCTTCATAGGGACATCAGGGACTCACCAAAGGACACATTTAAGGGAGAAGTTCGTTACTTTCGGAGTAGAGACTTGACTGTGAGAACTTGCTCTAAACTAAATTCAAACCAGGTGTCCACCTGGTGGACAAAGCACTGCTCTGGAAGTCTAGAACCATTGTGGTTTTTACTTCCCATTACCCTTCTATGTGGACAGAAGAGAACCGAATGATGAGAAAGTAATCGGTCCTCACTTTGGTCCTGATAACGTCCTATCAAAATTGAAATAGTCGAAAGCTGTGTCCACAGTTCCACACAGAGTCGACGGCCGTCGATTGATGACTGAAACCGTCCACACTGTCTCGACAACATAGATACACTTCATCAATCGACGATTCGACCGCCGTAGACAATTTGTGGACACAACTTGCCAACACATCACTTGGTTCGTCCATTGTTTTCAATTTCACCAAGTGTAATGAGCAGCTCATGTATTATCTCACCAATTCATTGAATTCACTAAGTGTACACATGATCTCATTCTCTCAATACTCGGAATCTGACCGCTGCCGCTGCTGGTGGTGGTGTAGTCTGTGGTTTCATCATAACTTATAGTGTACACATGATCTCATTCTCTCAATACTCGGAATCTGACCGCTGCCGCTGCTGGTGGTGGTGTAGTCTGTGGTTTCATCATAACTTAAGAGGTTTCATATTGAGTGCATCTGGTTTATCTCTGCCATAGTCCGTCGTAATCTCTAGCCGTCTTCACAGTCCAGTTGCTTCTTCTGAGAAGTGTCGGGAACCGGAGAGATTCCAACGCAGCCAAGTGGAACCCCTGACATCGGTGCAACATCCTACATGAGACCGGATTCGAACACCTTTCTCTCCGGTGAGAATTCAAACCCCCTCACTTTAAGATTCGCCCCCATACAATTTGGTGAGCTTGGCGCGTAGGTTTTACTAGCTTGTGTATGAAGCTATGAAGTTTCAGTGCTGTTTTTTATTGACTTGAATTAGGATGATGGCAGACTTGAGGATCTTGAGTTTGTGAATATCACCAAGACTTCAATGTCGATTGTGTCTACGTTTGTGTCCCGTCATAGAACATAAGAGGGGGTGCCATTTGTTTCAAAGTCTGGCTTTGGGTTTTATTGGCGTCTCTTCAGACAAAGGCTTTCATTTTTTTTTTCTTTTTTTTTATGGTGCACTCTTCATAAAACTTCATTTTATGATCGATTTCAGGTCAATTTACCATTTTACCCTCTTCTTGAGGCAACTTCTATGTATATCTCTTTACATGAGATCGGATTCGAACACCTTTCTCTCCGGTGAGAATTCAAACCCCCTCACTTTAAGATTCGCCCCCGTACAATTTGGTGAGCTTGGCGCGTAGGTTTTACTAGCTTGTGTATGAAGCTATGAAGTTTCAGTGCTGTTTTTTTTTTATTGACTTGAATTAGGATGATGGCAGACTTGAGGATCTTGAGTTTGTGAATATCACCAAGACTTCAATGTCGATTGTGTCTACGTTTGTGTCTCGTCATAGAACATAAGAGGGGGTGCCATTTGTTTCAAAGTCTGGCTTTGGGTTTTATTGCGTCTCTTCAGACAAAGGCTTTCACTTTTTTATGGTGCACTCTTCATAAAACTTCATTTTATGACCGATTTCAGGTCAATTTACCATTTTACCCTCTTCTTGAGGCAACTTCTATGTATATCTCTCGTCTCTTCAGACAAAGGCTTTCACTTTTTTATGGTGCACTCTTCATAAAACTTCATTTTATGACCGATTTCAGGTCAATTTACCATTTCACCCTCTTCTTGAGGCAACTTCTATGTATATCTCTTAATGTGTGTAGCAGTGTACTTGTGACTCTTTAAAATGTGAAAATGTGTGTATCTTGTTCTGTCAATTTCGTGTATAAGCAGCGATGATTTCATGAGTAATTAAATCGCAAAATCTGCACCGTGCCTGTGAGGAGTGAGTTATGGGAAAGGTTTGCTTCAAACTTACGTTTACAGTTGACGTACAAGTACATGGAAATCATCGAATCGTCCTCTGCTCTGAGGAAAATTCCTGAGAATATCTTGATGAAACGTGATATATCCTTAGGTTTTAACTAACATTACACAATACACTTGTGCCCTTCTGTTTTATTTTTGCCTTCTCACCTTTCTTCTTTTGCCTTTGTCGCATCATTAAAGTTTAGTTCAGATTCTTTGCTGACCTTTTATGTTTTCCTTTATCGTTGTTGGAACTGACCTATCCTATCTGTTTCTGTTACAAGTTACAACTCAACAGTTTGTTATTTCAGACTCAAAAACATCCTGATATTATTTGCCTGCATCAAGGTACAAATACAACATACCATTTTGATAAGTACTAACTTATCAAGACACTATCCTTTTTGTTGATGAATCCTTGTTGTATCCCGTTGTTTACTTCTTTTTACTATGCCTCTAATAGTACCCTGATCCTTAGCTCTACCCTCCAGCTCTCTGCTACGTCTATTTCCGGTATGAAAAGTTTTTATAGTACCACACCATACATCTTTCTCTAATAGCACCCTGATCCTTAGCTCTACCCTCCAGCTCTCTGCTACGTCTATTTCCGGTATGAAAAGTTTTTATAGTACCACACCACACCACACATCTTCTAAATCTACTGGATGACTCTATACTTAAATGTTGTTTTGTAGGTTTTCCATCACCAAAAGCATCTCATACATTGGCGTTCCTTGACTCTATACTTAAATGTTGTTTTGTAG
This sequence comes from Diaphorina citri, assembly GCF_000475195.1. NCBI lineage: Eukaryota > Metazoa > Arthropoda > Insecta > Hemiptera > Psyllidae > Diaphorina > Diaphorina citri. The sequence goes on along the minus strand of NW_007378310.1, from coordinate 19,385 downwards.
GTTTTCTATCACCAAAAGCATCTCATACATTGGCGTTCCTTGGTGTTTGTGTTAGTGTGTCTTTTGTTCCCTTCGCTCACCACGTCTAATCTGTTAACTTTTGTATGACTTTTGTGAATATTTCGACTTATTGGAAAACTAATTTAATGTTATCCTTAATTGTGTGAACTTTTTGTTATACTATTTTTATTAGAACTAGTCCTCCCCCCCCTACTTTTACATCTTACCATCCATGAAGGGTTTTTCTTCCCCTACTCTTCTTTATAGGTGATATCCAGTTCTCGGCGATATCCAGTCTCTCAGACTTTTCCATCCCTTCTTACGTCTAATCTGTTAACTTTTGTATGACTTTTGTGAATATTTCGACTTATTGGAAAACTAATTTAATGTTATCCTTGATTGTATGAACTTTTTGTTATACTATTTTTATTAGAACTAGTCCTCCCCCTACTTTTACATCTTACCATCCATCAAGGGCTTTTCTTCCCCTACTCTTCTTTATAGGTGATATCCAGTTCTCGGCGATATCCAGTCTCTCATACTTTTCCATCCATTCTCTCACCAAGGCTACCACCACGACCACCCTGTATATCCCTCATGTTTTTTATCCTCTTCCTTCTCGTTCACCTCTCCTTCTTCTTGACACATTTCACTCTTCTGACGGTGTCTAGAAACATAAGTTTCCTTTTAAATCATCAAATTAAAGAACATGTTAAAAGAATAATAAACAATTAATTATAGGGACTCTTGTGTGTGATTCTCACTGAGTTTTTCTATGGTTAGATTAGTTAGGTGGGGACCGGTGATAACGTTACGTTGGGATTGGGACCGACTCTACTGCTTTTAATTTGATTACTTTCAAGTAACGTACCCGATGAGTGAAGGTTTTGGTGTTCCGAGAGTAGGTGGGAAGTTTCATTTGTTTTTTGGGCGGGTTTCGGTATGGAATTCTTGTGTTCCGGTGCCCATTATGAGCTATTGTCCGATGCCCACTTGTTCAATAACTCTTTTTGATTTTGTCATGTCGAATGACTGTCTCAATGGAGTAGTTGTTCGTTGAGATTTTGATGATTTTTATGATTGTGGGTTTGTGGGCCACTAGTTTGATTGGGGAGCACTTGCATAATTGGAACTTTTTTTTCTCATTTAATATTCCCAATATTCTACTGTCGTGCTCCCATTTGGATATTTCGTTCTGTCTTCCTATTTATTTGTTTTCTTTGTAACAAGTGTTGTAATTTTCTTTTCTTTTTCGTCTGTTTCAGGTAAGTCTTTCCCATATCTCTTCACGAAATTTCTGATTCCTACCTCACACACAGTTCATTTTTGAAGACGGTCTACGCAGGTTGACGCTGAATTCTGACTCCATTCTGTTTTCAGCCTAACGCAAGTTCTTCTTCTTCTTCTTTAACTTTTCCCACTCAAGTGGGGTCGGCATTTTTAGTCAACAATTTCCAGGAACCTCGATTGTGAACTTCATTACCCCTTAACCCCTTCTCGCTCAAATCTTTATTTATGTTCATCAAACTTTATTTGATTTTCTTCATATTTTGTTTGATAATGGATACTTATTACCTTTGTAGATGAAGTTAGATTGAATTATTCAATATTAAAAGAGGGAGCCTTCTTGCCTCTCTGAATATTTAAGTTCCTCTTCGTTTTCGTCCTTATTGGGACATCCTTGGCCTTTCCAATGTAACTACCTGGTTTTATTACCTTTGTACATGAAGTTAGATTGAATTATTCAATATTAAAAGAGGGAGCCTTCTTGCCTCTTTGAATATTTAAGTTCCTCTTCGTTTTCGTCCTTATTGGGACATCCTTGGCCTTCCCAATGTAACTACCTGGTCCCAGCCTATGCTGGGAGGTCTGTCTTCCTGTTGGGAGGTCGAAGATCCTTGGAGGGCATCCTAGGAACCGAAGAGGGATAGATAGAGTTATCATAGATTCATAACTATTATTATCAACCCATTGACACCCAGAGTGGCTCATCTTTACTAAAACATGGGAGGTCTGTCTTCCTGTTGGGAGGTCGAAGATCCTTGGAGGGCATCCTAGGAACCGAAGAGGGATAGATAGAGTTATCATAGATTCTTAACTATTATTATCAACCCATTGACATCCAGTGTGGCTCATCTTTACTAAAACATAGGGATAGATAGAGTTATCATAGATTCATAACTATTATTATCAACCCATTGACACCCAGAGTGGCTCATCTTTACTAAAACTAGAAGGTAGAAGGGGTCAAGTGTATTGTAAACATTTATTATTGAATCAATATCAGAATTGCATCTTTCCCTTGGAATAATACTATTTGGTATTCCTATTTGCAGTGGGGATATCACATGAATTTGAAGGTTTGGAGTCCTGGACCTAACCCTTGAATGGACTGATGGTCTTTTCGTCCACGTATGACAAAAACATTAAAATAACACATAGGTATCAGAAGTAGGGAAACACGAATTTGGTGTTATACATAAAGTAAATACTATTTGAATCTTGTCCTCGGAATATTCATATTTCCTTCTCTCTTGGAAGTGTCAAAATGGGAGCATCACTAGAACTAGAAACTCTTCATATTTCCTTCTCTCTTGGAAGTGTCAAAATGGGAGCATCACTAGAACTAGAAACTATGTAGAGTCTTGGTGTTATACATAAAGTAGGGGACATGCTGAGTGTTATAAATGAAAACACCAAATAACAATTTGGAATTTGGATGATCAAGTGGAACCACACCCTTGTCAATTTGTAGCGCTAAAAAGCTACATTTTTCAATTTACACTGAATTTTATGTTCCTTAGACCTTTATCTTGCTGGATTTGGCATTGTCCACAAGAAGATCCAGTGTACAACTACACTTTTAAGTAACTTCTTAGACCAGAAATCCTAGTCTCCTTCCAAAACTAAACATGTAATACGTTCTAATCAAGCGCGCCGGGAGGCGCGCGAACGTCAAGAGTTCGCAGCACCGCCCGGCCTATATTAACACGAAACAGAATTTCAGCGTTTTTCGGCATTTTCACCTCAATTTTTCTCCCACTTCCCCTCAACTTTAAGCAAATTTTATTTGATATTCCTGGTCGGACGTGAAAATAGATGCGAAATCTCCAAAACCCGAACTTTCTACGATTTGTTTAACCGGTTTTCTGATAGGCTCAAAAATCTTGAAAATCGCGAAAAAAATTTTTTTGTTTTCACCCGATTCAATTAATCAAGCCTACAGCCCGTTCTACAAATGGTGGGAAGACGATTAAGGTATCTCCGAAAAGGTCTCATCGAGGAGAAGTGCCTTTTCTTGGTTTCATCTTCTTAGCACTAAAGGGAGACCCGCTAGAGAGGAAAAAGAGACTTTTAGGGGAAAATTTCAAACTTTTCGATCGAGTTGATTAATAAAGAAGTTTTGTGCGTCTTGTAAGCAAAATGTCTTAGTGGCCGAGCGGTTGGTGTGTCTATTTTTACTCCTCTGCTTGCTGTGATGATAATCTGACTGTGATGGGTGG